>NW_004525792.1:4709-5149 GCF_000260255.1 Octodon degus
TGAGCCTGGGCACAGGCAGACAGGAGGCGAAAAGACCATCTGTGGGGAACAAACAGAAGTGTGTCCCTTTTGTAGGCATAGAAATCAGGCAAGGAACTTCAAGCAGGAAGATGCTAATTCACATCTGTGGTCCAAGTTCTCTGGCTGTATTGCCTCTCAGTGGGTGAAGTCCTTAAAGTGTCTGATGCAAATTTTCTAGAGTCTCTAGATATCCTGAAATGTCCTCAAATCTGCACAATTCTTTGTCCTGTCTTGTCTGCTTCAGGACATCCTAAGCTTGCTGATGAGAGCCTTGGTGCTGAGTTCCCTGCTGAGAATAGCACCTCTACTGGCTAGGGGTGGGACTGGGAGAGTCAGGCTGGCTTCCACCCTACACTGCCAGGCCAGCAGCTATGGGTGGTATATGAATGGGCATAAATGTCCTAATAAAATTTATTCAT
>NW_004525792.1:5435-6046 GCF_000260255.1 Octodon degus
GGGTTGCTGTCTTTCTGCATGGAGGGGAAACTGAATCAGAACTTTGCAAAGAGTGAGGCACTGAGGTGAACCAGCGATCACACTGCTCAGGAGACGAGGTCTAGCATTTTCCACAGTGTCCTCCTGTGCTAAAGGCTGACATACACACTTCTCATTATCTCACAGAGTTGGTGCCACGCCTCGAAAATGCACAATATGATACCATCTTTGGCAAAGAAGGAAGAGATGAATGGGATGCAGGACACAGTTCTGATACTGAATAGGAACAAAAGTGACCTTATGGCTGGCAGGTCTACAGGGGACTCTGTCATGCTAAGAACCCCAAACAAGGCTTTAGTTTCACTTTTATACCCTTCTTACTCTCTAGAGAATACTTGCATTGGTGCAGGTGAGGTTACAGAAGCAGGAACAGCAGAGGTTAGGAGAAGTGCGATACACTGGCAGGACTTTCCCTCGCCAATTTCAGGCTCCACCATGAACACTCGCTGGCTGCTATGCAACTGAAACCACCAACAGAGGCTGCTAGCTACTGGAGGCCACAACAAAAGGTAAGAGAACCTTTCCTTGATTTTTTTTCCCTCATGCTACCTCTAGGTGGTGGTGTTCCGTTT
>NW_004525792.1:8910-9447 GCF_000260255.1 Octodon degus
CAAGCTTGTTTTAAGTAGGTGCTTTAGACCACTGAGCCATCTCTCCAGTTGTTTGACATCCCAATACGTAGTGTATCATGAATATCCCATGTGCACCCAAAAGGAGTGTGATTTGCTCTTGTTGGGTGGGTTTTAGTGTAAATGTCAATTAAGTGAACTTTTAGATCTTCCATATCCTTACTAGTATTCTGTGTATTTGCTATATTCTGTATTCTAATGGAACTGAAATCTCCAATGTTATTCCTGCATATATTTCCTTTCCTCTCTGATATTTTTTTTGCTTTGTGTACTTTAAATTTCTATTGTTATGTACTCTCTTAGTTTAAGTTTACTTGAATAATTTCTTTTTATCTTTATCCTGAGTTCTAATTCTACATTAGCCATTTCACATTTTATGCCAAGCATCCACTTGGGATACACATTTGCTTACATACTGATTAGCCCATGCAACTCTTTCCTGTGTCATTTCAAACAGTAAAGGTTTGTATAGAATAAAGTAGATTTATATTTAGCAGTATAAAAATTACTGAAAATTAC
>NW_004525792.1:10741-11793 GCF_000260255.1 Octodon degus
GTCAGAGATGGGTATTCTATTGGCATCTAAATGTTATAGGTGCTTGAATTCAGCAAAACAATCAAACACAGTCCAGTAGTCCACAATAATAGTAGGTTATCTGCAGAAGTTGTTGACTAGAGCCTTTTACACCTCAGCGTATAAATATGGCTTTCCTTTACATACCTTGTTTTTGTATTTTTCTGCTGGGTGGTTAAGACTAAGATAAAGCAAGACCCATATAACAAGTAATAGAGCTTTTGTATCTAATAAGGTCGGTCAAATCCCCTAAGGATTTATCCAATAACACTGTACTGCACTTTGTAGATCCTTTGTCAGTGTCAGCCATGTGGATGGCCAATGTTTGACAAATTTGCTCTCAGTGAAATCCTGAGAGAAAGTTTTCCCTCCATGTGACTCTCCTCATGCACACTCTACATCATAGAGCACGTTCTGCTGTGGCTCCATAATCTCCTTGATCAGAAAATTTGGGCACAACTGAGTTACATGATGTGACAGTACAGGTTCTCTTATGTCCTCAGTATTCACTGACCTTGAAAGGCTAGGACCAAAATATTGGCAGATCTCATGTCTTCTTTCTTCAACCCGAGTAGGACAAGAAAATCTAGAGCAGCCTGTGATCTGTTCAGCCCACTTCACAGAAATAACTTTTTTCCTCTAAATTAAGATGTAGACTGAATATAGAAATTGAAATCACATACTATTAATTTTGTGGTGGAGGAGAGAGTCTGCAGTTAGGAAGCTATTTGGTCCACTTAGTAAAAGACAGCTTTGGTTTCCACTGATGGCAAGCTCTGAAGTGGGCTGCTGGATTCAGAGTCCACAGTAATGTTGAACACAGGTTTGAAATGCTCTGACTTGGTCAGGTGCACAACTCCCAGCTTTCCTTATGCCACAGAATTTCTTTCTATCTCAGCTATGTGTCCTTGAACATGACCTGAGTACCACTAGGATACAAGGCTCCCAACTCAGGTTATACCTACTGAGCTTCTCTATTTAGTGTTGTATCTCAGAGCCTCAGATTAAATTCACTTTGTGATTAGGGGCAGGAA
>NW_004525793.1:0-729 GCF_000260255.1 Octodon degus
AATAAAACTTTGGAAAAAAATAAAAGAAAATATATCTTCTTCAGAATGTTCAAAACATTGGTTCCTTGTATTTTAGACTCCAGCATTCCTCTTCAGATATACTATCCTATTTCATGGACCTTGTATGGGTCAGCCAGATAGGTCAGCGGACTACAGCACCTGCTTAGGCCAGGATCCATTCTGGGCGTGTCTGCTGGCCCCGCCCTGGGGGCACACTGAGACAGTGATTGAGACTGGACGTGGTGGCGCACGCCTGTCATTCTAGCTCTTGGGAGGCTGAACAGAGGTGGACCATGCCTGATCTACATAGTAAGACCCTGTAGTACCTGTACTAAATACAAAAAAAGGATTGATATACCTTGTATGAAATATATATAAATTAGCGCATTTCTGTTGGTACATAAAATATAGGCACTGTGGTGAATGATACATTGTGTCAATGTGAGAAGCTGGAAGCTTGGCTGGATGGGTTTAGCAACTCCATGCCCTATGGCATAGAGGGCCTTCTGTAGAGTGACTCAGCACAAAAAAGATATAGAAGGGAGTTGAGGAAGGATTCTGCACCACCACTTCTTGGAGGAGCATGGGTGGATCTTCAAAGCGTGCTACTTCCTTGGAGGTGCTCCGATCTTTGCAGTCAGCATGGAGGGAAGAGAGGCCTGGTAGATGCTGCAGCTGCTGCTCCTCCCTTTGCTTTGCTGTTTTCCACTGCCATGAGCTGCTTTCTTC
>NW_004525793.1:829-7054 GCF_000260255.1 Octodon degus
GTGTTTGTAAATAGGATCACAAGTCTGCATCTTGTATAGCAATTAACCACTAAGAAGAATATATGCAGTGTATTATTTGTTGAAAAAAAAAAAAAAGAATGTTCAAAACCTTGATTCCTTGTATTTTAGACTCCGGCATTGCTCTTCAGATATACTATTCTATTTCTTGGACCTTGTATGGGCCAGCCAGATAGGGCAGCGGACTGCAGCACCTGCTTAGGCCAGGGTCCATTCTGGGCGTGTCTGCTGGCCCCGCCCTGGGGGCACACTGAGACAGTGATTGAGACTGGTCGTGGTGGCGCACACCTGTCATTCTAGCTCTTGGGCGGCTGAACAGAGGTGGACCATGCCTGATCTACATAGTAAGTCCCTGTAGTACCTGTACTAAATATAAAAAAAGGATTAATATGCCTTGTATGAAATATATATAAATTAGCGCATTTCTGTTTGTACGTAAAATATAGGCACTGTGGTGAATGATACATTGTGTCAATGTGAGAAGCTGGAAGCTTGGCTGGATGGGTTTAGCAACTCCATGCCGTATGGCATAGAGGGCCTTCTGTAGAGAGACTCAGCACAAAAAAGATATAGAAGGGAGTTGAGGAAGGATTCTGCACCACCACTTCTTGGAGGAGCATGGGTGGATCTTCAAAGTGTGGTACTTCCTTGGAGGTGCTCCGGTCTTTTCAGTCAGCATGGAGGGAAGAGAGGCCTGGTAGATGCTGCAGCTGCTGCTCCTCCCTTTGCTTTGCTGTTTTCCACTGCCATGAGCTGCTTTCTTCTGCCTTGTACTGCTCTTCCTTGGAGCCACAGAGTATGGACTGAAACCTCCACTAACTGTGAGCTAAATAAACATTTCCTTTCTTAATGTTGGGTGTGGGTATTTTGTCCCATCAATGAGTAAAAAGCTACTGGGACAGGGGAAATTATATGTATATCTTTCTATCTGGAGACGGGTTTGAAAAAATAGGTCTAGTTGCCAAATTGACAAGGAGTAGATTATAGTGGTTGATACCTTGTGTCAACTTGAGAAGACTAACTCAAGGGGCTCAGCAATTCCATACCCTAGGGCATGGAGTCCCCACCCTAGGGCGACTCATCACTTAAAGTATATAGTTTTTTTTTTTTTTTTTCTTAAAGAGTGTTTCATTTCCCCAGAGGATTTCTCGTCTTTGCCGTCAGTTTGGACATTGTCTCCTGGCTTCTGGCGCAGACGCTTTGGCCTCTACCGTGGATCCTTCGGCCTTGTGGGGTAGCCTCATCCACCTTCTGTCACAGGCCCATTGGCCTCCTGATGTATTTGTTATATTGTAGACATGTTTGATTTTTTCCCCCTTCTAATTATTTTATAGTCTTTATCATCAGTGTTCTTTATTTCACAGTGGAGTATCTTCTTGTTCTTTTTCTTTCTTTTTGTTTGATGCTGTGGATTGAATTTGGGACCTTGCACTTGCCAGGCAGGCACTTAAGCCAGTGAGTTATATCCCCAGCCCCACACTGGAGTATCTTGTTGTGTGAATTTTTAAAAAATTGCACCAAGTCTTTCATTTGCCTTTTAAATCTGGGAGATATTTTTCCACTCTGGAAAAAAATTTTGAATTATTTATTGATGAATTCCTTACTTTTATTTTCTCTCCTTCTGGAACTCTATTAGGTAATAAATATTTTAAGGAATAAGTTTTACTTTAAAAATAATTTTTTGCTTATGTTTATATTCTTGATCTTTTTGTTTTACTTTCCAAGAGTTTTTCAACTTTACCTTCCAAATTGTTTTAAGAAATTTGTATTTCTATTCTCATGTTTTAGCTTTCCAAGTCCCTTTCTTTTCTCTACATTTACCTTTTATTTAAAAAAATTTTACTTTAATAAGTTCTCTTTAACTGAAAGAGATATTACTCTTTGAAGATATATCTCTTTGAAGATATTACTCATGGAGTTTTCTATCCTTCATTGTGTCTTCATCACTTTCAATTCACTGAGACATGATAGCTGATGCCCACAATTTAAGGAGCGGCTTCTTTTACCCCGTGTGTGCAGTCTGTGGTTAGCTGGCTCCAAGAAGGGAAGCTCACTGTGGGAGAACCTTGGTGAGGAAAGCTGCTCCTGTCGAGGGCCAGGAAGCAGAGAAGGGAGGAGCTAGGGAGGGAGCAGGGTCTCCTCCAGCCAGGCCTTACCTCAGAGCAGCAAGTCAGCTTTAAGGCCTGTAATCCAGTGCCCTCCCATAAGCCCCACCTCTGGTTGAAAGTGGCCTTGGAGGAACACTCCAGAGCCCAACCATAAGAGTCTTTTTCATCCTGACTACTGTTCTGTCTGTTTCCTCCTCTGCCTTTCACACTAGCTGCAGCCTTTCTTTAACTTTCTGGTGATCCTTGCATGTCCACTGATGTTTATATGTAAGGCCTGGATGGGAGTTTCTTGTATTTGAAGCCAGGACTTATTTATACATGGGTATCATTTTAGGGCAGCTGGAAAGAGGATACAGGTTTAGAGTAAAAGTTTCAAAAGGTGGTATTATGTGGTTCCAGCAGAAAACTCATAGTTATGACAAATAAGGGCTCTGGTAACTGTTCATAGTTCCCTTAGGTACAATTATAGTAGATATTGAATTCATTTGAAATCTTCAAAAAATGTTATTGTTAATCCTCAAATGGTTCTAATTATAGTTTGACATTTCTGGTAGGTGCATGCACTGAATTACTGTTATCTAAACATAGCTGCAGTTTGGTATAATTGTCATTAAAGACTTTAACTGGCTATCTATACCTTGTACTCTTTAAAGTCCTCTTTTTTGAGACAGGGTTTCACTCTATAGTGCAGGCTGGCTTTGAATTTATGGCAGTCTACCTGCTATGAATATGAGCGACCACACCTGGCTTATTGGTTATTTTTGATAATGTTCTTCATAGTTATTTTTCTGCCATTAACTGTTTTAGCAGAAATGGACACAGATTTGAATTTGCCCATTCTCACAACTGCCAAATGACATAGAAAAGAACACAGGAGGCCTTGTAATCTAAATAAAGTAAAGCCTGTATTAAAAGTAGAAAATTTACCCTCAAAGGATTCAAACCCATTGAAAGGCCAAGTTTTTTTTTTTTTTTTTTGGTGGAACCGGGGATTGAACTCAGACCCTTGCATTTACTAGGGAAGTGCTTATTCCACTGAGCCATCTCCCCAGCCAAACCCATTGAAGGAAGAAGAGTTGACTCCTAAGCTTATGCTTTGGTTTGCAAAAACAGATATAAATGTGTATTGTAAAAATTTCACTCCATCTTGTCAAAGGAGGATGGAAGGAATAGGAAAGGGAAGTAAAAAGAATTAAGATGTGTTATGTTCATCCTTTCCATGGTGAATATAATCATTATGAACAGTAAGCACATAAAAGTAAATATTAAAAGGGAACAACTTGTTAGCCATTTTTCCATGGCTGGTACAAATCCCCCTCACCAGAACATGAGGAGAGGTTTATTTGGCTTCATCTTTCAGAGGGCTCAGTCCATGGATGTCTGGTTTCAGGCTGGAAATGGCCTGGAAGAGGGCATGGCCAAGAAAAGCAGCTCAATTTACTGGAAGTAGGATGCAGAACTGGACAAGCCAGAGAGGGAAACACACCCTCTATAGTCACACCCCCATATTAACCTCCTCCATCCATGCGCCACAGCATATCAGCTATAAACTCATCAGTAGATGAATTTGCTGGTGAGCATAGTGTCCTGTGATCCAAGCAGCTCCCAGAACTTCCATCTCTAAATACACAAGACTTTTGGGGTATATTTCAGATTTAAACCACAGCATTCTATCACTGACCTCCAAAAGGTTGATGTGCACTTGATTATGCAAAATTCATTCATTTAGTCCATCTCTAACAGTCACTAGAGTCAGCACTACAAAAAAGTGTAAGTCCAAAGTCTCTTCTAAGACTCTAGGTAAACTCTTAGCTGTGAGCTCCTATAAAAAGGAAAATGAGAGTCCTAGCCCAGGCCCTGTAAGTGTGTGGGAAAGCTTCCGGCTACCCTTCGCCGGCGGGACCTACTGGTTCCAGCCCAGGTGCAGTGTGGGTGAGACCCTTTTCCACCCCTTTGGGACACCCCCACAACTCTGCAGCACTTCCCCTACCCCACCTGCCAAGTAGGAATTTCTGCTATGTTCCGGAAACCCCCAGACCGAGTCCTAGCCCAGGCCTGGTGAGTGAGAGAGCTTCCAGCTACCCTGTGCCGGCAGGACCTACTGGTGAGACCTTCTCCCACCCCCTTGGGATACCCCCCACCACTTCACAGCACCTTCCCTACCCCGCATGCCCAGTAGGAATTCCTGCCGCGTTCCGGGAACCCCCAGATCCAGTCCTAGCCCAGGCCCAGTGAGTGTGTGGGAGAACTTCTGGCTACCCTGTGCTGGTGTGACCTACTGGTCCCAGTCCAGGTGCAGTGTGGGTGACACCCTCTTTCACCCTCTTGGGATGCCCCCCATCACTCTGTAGTACCCCCCCACCCCACCCACAGAGTAGGAATTTCTGTTGCGTTCTGGGAACCCAAGATCCAGTCCTAGTCCAGGCCCAGTGAGTGTGTGGGAGAGCTGCCTCTCCTCCCTACTCCACCTTGTCCCCTCCAGACTCAACTTAGGCCTGGCATACAGGCCTGGGGTGAAGCTCTGCAGCTGCAATCCAGGCAGATTGTGTAGGAGACAGAACCCCCAGCTAGTCCAGGAGCAGAAAATCTTGCCAAAGGGGCACAATAGGTTCACTCCCTAGGGCAGCAGCAGGAAGGAGCTGAGCACAGCAGGCAATCACAAGCCAGGCACAGCTGGATAAATCCAAACTTTGTAGATCTGCACCTGAACTTCAGAATGTGCTAAGGTTATAACTACAACAAAGATCTACAACAAAGGTCAGAAGACAGTGCTATACAAAATGACAATGAGAAGGAGCAAAGTGCAATGTCAGAACCTAAGCCCACCTATAACAAGTGCAGAGGACACTAACACAGAACAAGTTAGGAATCACACAGCTGAAAGCAATGAATCAAAGGCTTCTGAAATAAAGAAACAGCTGCAAAAAGATATAGAGGAACTCAGATTGGAAATGAAAAAAGAAATACCTGAATTAATAACATGTGCAGTAAAGAATCAAATGCAGAAACATATGGAGGAAACCCAATGCCCACCCAGAACAAGTGCAGAGGACATGAGCTCTGCTCAAATGTATGAATTAATAGCATTGATAGTAAATAAACAACAACAGAAAGTCATAGAGGAACTCAGAGTGGAATTCTTTTCTACTAGCTCAGCTCAAATGCACAAGTTAATAGCGTCGATAGTAAATAAGCAATAGCAGAAAGTTATAGAGGAATTCAGAGCAGAGTTTTCTGAAAGAAGAAAAGATTTCTCTGAAATCATAGCATCTGAAGTAAAGAATCAACCACAGGAGTCCTAGCCCAGGTCCTGTGGGTATGTGGGAGAGCTTCCAGGTACCCTGCACCAGCGGGACTTTTTACTGGTCCCAGCCCAGGAGCAGCGTGGGTGAGACCCTCTTGCACCCCCTTGGGATGCCCCCCCACCACGCCACAGCACCTACCCAACCCTGGCTGCAGAGTAGGAATTTCTGTCGCGTTCCCTGAACCCCCAGACCCAGTCCTAGCCCAGGTCCGGTGAGTGTGTGGGAGAGATTCCAGCAACCCTGTGCCGGCAGGACCTATTACTGATCCCAGCCCAGGCCAGCATGGGTGAGACACTCTTCCACACACTTGGGATGCCCCCCACCACTCTGCAGCACTTCCCCCACCCTACCCGCCAAGTAGGAATTTCTGCTGCGTTCTGGGAACCCCCAGACCCAGTCCTAGCCCAGACCCAGTGAGTGTGTTGGAGAGCTGCCTTGCCTCCCTGCTCAACCTTGTCCCTTCCAGGCTCAGCACAGGCCTGGCATACAGGCCTGGGGTGTAACCCTGCAGCTGCAATCCCTGCAGAGAGTGTAGAGGTTAGAAACACCCAGCTAGTCCAGGGATAGGAAATCTTGCCAGAGGGGCACAACAGGTTCACCCTCAAGGGCAACAGCAGGAAGGAGCTGAGGACAGCAGCCAGAACCAAGCCAGGCACAATTGGTTAAATCCAAACTTTATAGATCTGACCTGAACTTCAGAATGTGCTAAGGTTATAACTACAACAAAGATCTACAACAAAGGTCAGAAGACAGTGCTACACAAAATGACGAAAAGGAACAAAATGCAACCTCAG
>NW_004525793.1:7885-8307 GCF_000260255.1 Octodon degus
TGCAAGATGATGCAAAGATGAACAATGTGAGAATAATAGGCCTCAATGAGAAAGAAGGAGTGAATACAAATGACATTAAAAATATGGGCAGAAGTAATAGCAGAAAACTTCCCAAATATGAGTAAACTGACATTCAGGTAACCGAAGCATGCAGAATGCCAAGTAATCTCAACCCAATTAAAGACACACTGAGACATATAATAGTCAAGATCCCAGAAATTCTGCACAAGAATAATATACTGAAAGCTGCTAGAGAAAAGAAGCAGATCACATTAAAAGGAAACACATCAGAATTATGGCCAACTTCTATTCACAATCCATGAAGGCAAGAAAAGCCTGGAGCAGAGTACTTCAAGTCTTCTATGAAAATAATTCCAGCCCAGATTACTATACCCTGCAAAACTCTCTTTCAAATTTGATGG
>NW_004525793.1:8407-8928 GCF_000260255.1 Octodon degus
GGCTTCTGAAATAAAGAAACAGCTGCAGAAAGGTATAGAGGAACTCAGGTTGGAAAAAAAAAGAAACACCTGAATTAATAACATCTTCAGTAAAGAATCAAATGCAGAAACAGATGGAGGAAACCCAGTGCCCACCCAGAACAAGTGAAGAGGACACTAGCTCAGCTCAAATGCATGAATTAATAGCAAATGCATGAATTAATAGTAAATAAGCAACAGCAGAAAGTTATAGAGGAACTCAGAGTGCAATTCTTTTCTGAAATAAAAAAGAATTCTCAGAATTCATAGCAGATGAAGTTAAGAAGCAACTACAGAAACATAAGGAGGAAACCCAATCTGAAAAAAGCAATGCAGTAAAAGAATTTATAACTGCTTCTAAAGAAGACAGGCATAAGACAATAGAGGAGACTAGGAAAATGACGGATTCCTTGAATGAGCAATTCAGGAAAGAAATAGATCGTATGAAGCAGAGTCAAAGAGATATCGAGGAAATTAAAATCTCAATCACAAGCTTGCAAAAC
>NW_004525793.1:10846-11469 GCF_000260255.1 Octodon degus
GGAAATTCAGAAGATTATCAATAGCTACTTTGAAAATCTTTCCTCTCACAGAGTAGAAGACACAGAAGAAATGGACAGATACCTAGAAAGGTAGAAATTACCACATCTGAATTGAGAAGATATAATCACTCCCAATAGCCCAATAACAGCCAATGAAATACGAGATGTAATTAAAAACCTACCGACAAAGAAAAGTCCAGGTCTGTGTGGAGTCACAGCTGTATTCTACAAGAAATTGACAGAAGATGCAGTCCCTATACTCCTCAAACTCTTTCATGAAATTGAAAAGGAAGCAATCCTCCCAACATCATTCCTGGGGACAAGTATTATACTGATGCCAAAACCAGGGAAAGATGCAACTAAGAAAGAGAACTACAGGCTGATCTCCCTTATGAATATAGATGCCATAATCCTCAATGAAATCCTAGCAAATAGAATAGATCAAATCATCAAGCAGATCATACACCATGGCCAGGTAGGATTCATCCCAGGGATGCAAGAATGGTTCAATATTCGAAAATCTATCAACATAGTACACTATATCAATAGAGCAAAAACTAAAAACCACATGATCATCTCCATTGGTGCAGAAAAGACTTTTGACAAAGTCCAACACTCATTCA
>NW_004525793.1:11877-12819 GCF_000260255.1 Octodon degus
CTGGGCAATAAAGACAAGGCAGGAGGCATTACAATTCCTGACTTGAAATTATACTACCAGGCTACTATGATAAAATCAGCATGGTACTGGCAACAAAATAGATCTGAGCATCAGTGGAATAGATTAGAAGACGCTGAAGGCCCTACGAACAAACTCAAACACCTCATCTTTGACCAAGGGGCCAAACATACTCACTGGAAGAAAGGTAGCCTCTTTAACAAATGGTGCTGAAAAACTGGCTCTGTACGTGCTGAAACCTCAAACCTTACCCAGGTCTATCACCAAGCACTAAACTAAAGTTAAAATGGATTAAAGATCTAAACATTAAAGCAGAGACACTAAATCTCCTGGAAGAGAAAGTAGGAGAAACTCTTGAAGACATAGGGATAGGCAAAGAGTTCATGGACAGAAATCAAATCGCACAGGAAACAGTGGAAAGAATTAACAACTGGGACCTGCTCTTACTCAGCAGTTTTTCACATTAAAAGAAATTACCAACCAAGTGAAAAGGCAACCCACAAATTTGGAAAAAATCATGACAAATAAGTACTCAGACAAAGGTGTGCTCTCTAGAATTCATAAAGAATTAAATAACACTAGGGCCCCAAAATTAAAGACCTAATCCAGAAATGGGCATCTGAGATGAACACACACCTCTCAGAGGAAGAAATCAAAGAAGGGAATAAACATATGAAAAAATGCTCCACATCACTAGCCATCCATGAAATGCAAATTAAAACAACATTGAGGTATCATCTCACCCCAGAAAGAATGGCATTCATAATGAAATCACCCAACAACAAATGTTGGAGTGGCTGTGGGGAAAAAGGAACCCTTCTCCACTGCTGGTGGGAATATAGACTGGTGCAACCATTATGGAAATCAGTATGGAGACTCCTTAGAAAAGTTGGACTGGAAATCCCCTTTAAAGCAGCTGTTCCT
>NW_004525794.1:0-662 GCF_000260255.1 Octodon degus
AGTGTGAAGAAGTCATTTGGGGGTCTCCGTGTTCCCAGTGAAACTAATTTCAACCCAGCCATATCTGAATTTATTTCTGTGCTTAGAACAATTTGTAAAAATATCGAGGGTATCTCTTTCCTTTTTCTTAATATTGAGACAGAATACCCAACACTGAAAGTTAAAAAGAAAGCTTTACTGAGCTCAGAGGTTGTAGATCTATCAGTGCATAGTCACGAGGCTCCGAGGTGCCTTGCCTGACACGAGGGCCACAGTTGAGGACAGCTGAAGACCACACATACAAGAACAGTCGAAAGATGAAGCAAGCTTCTTCTATCCTCCTTGACGATATGCAGGCTTCCTGCCCCAGGACAGGTATAGTTGTCATATCACTAAGCCCAGTACTTGCTGATGAAGCAGTCACAAGCTCCGGAGTCAGCATCTTACAGAAAGCCATCCTCCTGACCACAAGAAGATCTGGGGAACATCCAGACCAGCACCAGGACAAAGACTGCAGACAGACACTGAGTCCAGGGGACTGAAACCGCTCCAGAATTAGGACTGTAAGAATGAGTGAGTGGTGGGTGCACCCGAATCCCAGAGCAACAGTCCAGAATCACCTGCCCTCACCCACGTCATCTGGAGGGCACTGGCTGCCACTTTACTTTCTTGGAAATCTTCCA
>NW_004525794.1:2086-3089 GCF_000260255.1 Octodon degus
AAGCCCTGTGCTGACTGGAGGATTCCTCCTGCTGTAGCTCTGTCCCTTGGTGCCACCTTCTGCTCCCCAGCCTCAGCCAGCCCAGCTTCGAGCATTATGCTCCGTGTCCCTAGTGCCCCCCACTCCTGCCAAGACAGCACCCACTGATGATGGCAAAGTGAAAATATTCAAAGTTCCTCCTGTGTGTATTCAAGAGCCCCGAAGGTTTCCTGCCCTAGAAATGCAACATCAACCCTTTGATCTTTCCATGTGAGACAGTAAAAGAGAACAAGTGTTAAAAGCTGAGCTGAGATCAGGAACTGAACCACCAGCCAGCACACATGGGATGCTTGATTGGAATGGACACGTCACAGAAGTAGTTCAACTTTCCACATTCCTAGCAGGATAGTTCACATCCTTTTGGGACCACTTCTCATGTAACCCAGTTGATCCTCTCCTGAAGAAGTTCCCATGAGAAAGGACAGTATGCAGACACTGCGTGCTCCACAGCTGCTAGCCCTAAACCAGTGGACCACTCCATTTCTGTGGGCACCATAAGGCAGTATTTTCCAAGATGTGTATGAGGACATCACCAGGACACCACCTTCCTCCTACTGTGAAACAGCATTGCAGAGCTCTGAGTTGAATAGACTCTTGCAAGGAAGAGTCCAGCTTAGTAATTTCATATCTTAAAAGTTCCCATCATTTGGGGATTACTATTAAAGGAATCCTGTTGAACTTATAAATAATTTCACATATGAAAAGACAGCGAATATGCACTGTGACCTCTATGGTCATTGGCTCCTAAAGGACATAATTAGTATACTGCTTACTGCTCTGACAGGGTGCCCATAATGTGAGCCCCCACCTGTGCTCTTAGTGATATTACAGGGCCCTTAAAACCTCAGAATCAATGTGTGTCTTAGAGACACAGGAGGACTCACAGGAGAGTCTCTAGATACCATCGTTCTAGGAGTCTAGTCCTGACCTTGTCATATACTACACAGGTTTACTGAGAAGTTTC
>NW_004525794.1:3850-4350 GCF_000260255.1 Octodon degus
TGCTATGGACCTGCTTCCCTAGCTGTGGACCCCTTTCCTGAGTTTGGGTATTATCTTGTGTGCTATTGGGATTCGAATCAGGGCGTTTTCCCCCGAGCCTATTGCTTCAAGCATTTTCCCTCTGGCATTTTAAATCTTTGATTCAGTTTGACTTATCCTTAGTGTAGGCTTAGGGACATGAGCCTGGTTTTATTCCTTTGAAAGTGGACATCCAATTTGAACACCTTCATTTCTTTAATTTGCAGTCATTGCTCCTGCATACAATTTGTACCTTCTGTAGAAAATGAAAAGTGTGAAAGGAAACTGGCAGATTGTGGTCATTAGCAAAATTTTGCTGCAATCCTCATAATTGAAAATAAGAATTGGAAGAAGAGAACGTCAATAGATTTCTAGGAGTTAGAAAGAATCAGAGAAGAAGAATTAGAAGCTCCAGATATTAGGAATGATGGGTCTCAATGCAGAATAGTTATGAAACAAGCTGGACTCTGTTTTCTCAATGG
>NW_004525794.1:5343-6404 GCF_000260255.1 Octodon degus
TTCTGACCTAGCAAAACTTTCCAGAACACCTGCTCTGCCCCTGGTCTTTGGGAAGGTTCTTCCTGTCACTTTATTCACCTTGGAATGTCTCCAATAGCATCAGATATGTGGCATCCAAATCAACTTCCTATAATTAAAATGGCACCCTGTGTTACATACCTGAGAAGCAAAATGATGCTCAATTAGATGGTAAATAGCTTTATGTATTCTTTGACTTGAGAGGTAAATTAGGAGAAATTTTGAAGGGGCTGGGGAGATGGATCAGTAGAATAAGTGCTTCCTTGGCAAACGCAAAGGCCTGAGAACAATCCCCAGTTCGGCAAAAAGAAAGATTATTATTAATTTGCTTCTTTAATTTTGTTATCTGAAAAGTGTCCAAGCTCCATAACCAGACCCTGTAGATTAAACAAGAAATAAATAAAAATGAATATATAATGATGATTACTAGAGATTCAGAAAGGCACATAGTGTAATGGCTAAAACATGGATGGATTTGAGTATGGTCCACAGTATACGTGTTTTGAAATATTGCAGAAGACACTACTATTGCACTCATATTACACACATTAAAGAAAACAAAGGAAAATCATGAAGGTCAATGAATAAGTGCTGTGTCTATATGCAACCTATGTTCCTGTCCTAAAGATTTCATTATGATAGATTTCACTGTCACATGATCTAAATATCTAAAATATCTAACAATTTTTTTTTTCTGCAAGGCCATGATGCTACTTTTTAGATCAGAATATCCCACAAATGTCTGTTAATCAGAACAGGTTACTGGTTAGTAAAGGGAGGTCACTTATATATATGGGGAGATGGTATTTTCATCTCTGGCTCCTTGCTATTCTCTTGCCTTCTTAGCTGCCATTGCATGACACATTCTTTAGCTGTGCCATTATGCCTTGCCATGACTCTCTCTGAGCTGGCCACCCATGGCGTGAATCTACCGAAGTTTTAATCCACAATAAATATATCTTCTTTTAGAACAAGTTTTTGGCATATTGTCCCAGTTAGAAGATGTAAGTAATGTAGAAAATTGGTCTCAAGACTAAGGCATT
>NW_004525794.1:9110-9688 GCF_000260255.1 Octodon degus
TAAATAAATAAATAAATAAATAAAATTAAATAAACCAAAAAATTTTAGGCACATATTTAACAGAGTCATATCATGTGACTGTGTCATTTATCGTATTATATAATCTTTAAGACTGATGAACTGGTTGGATACACATACAGCATTTATTCATTTATCTTAGTAGTTTTCATTTGATTTCCTTAATATGTGTAAATTTACACAATAGTAAAGTCTTCTGCGATATTTCAACACCTGATACTGTGCACCGTACTCAAATGCAACTATTTTATCCCTTTCACTATGTGCCTTTCACATACTCTACTAATCATTACTGTACATTTATTTATTTTTATTTATGTATGGGTACAGGGTCTTTTTTTTTTACAAATAGCAACTGTCATGTTATTTTTATTTATTTTTTTGCAACAACTTATCCTTTATTTTATTTTATTTTATTTTTTTAGTTTGAAGCAAGTACAAATTTTTTTTGACAGTTTCAAATCTAATCGGAAGTACAGTTTCAACAAATAATACACTGCATATATTCTTCTTAGTGGTTAACTGCTGTACAAGAAGTGGACTTGTGATCCTATTTACAA
>NW_004525795.1:0-515 GCF_000260255.1 Octodon degus
GCTGTTTCTTTATTTCAGAAGCCATTGATTCATTGCTTTCAGCTGTGTGATTCCCAATTTGTTCTGTGTTAGTGTCTCTAGCACTTGTTACAGGTCGCTTGGGTTCTGAGATTGCATTTTGTTCCTTCTTGTTCTTTTGTGTAGCACTGTCTTCTCACTTTTGTTGTAGATCTTCGTTGTAGCTATAACCTTAGCATGTACTCAAGTTCAGGTGCAGATCTGCAAAGTTTGGATTTATCCAGCTGTGTCTGGCTTAGGTCTGGCTGCTGTGCTCAACTCCTTCCTGCTGCTGCCCTTGAGGGTGGTCCCGTTGTGCCCCTGTGGCAAGATGTTCTGGTTCTGGAGAAGCTGGGTGGTTCTATCCTCTGTACTTTCTGCAGGGATTACAGCTGCATGGTTACACCCCAGACATGTATGCTAGGCTGGAGCTGCGTGGGAGGGGACAAGGTGGAGTAGGGCCGAGAGGCAGCTCCATGAGTAAGGGTTGCAGGATGTAGGAATGGGCTGTGATTATT
>NW_004525795.1:615-1070 GCF_000260255.1 Octodon degus
TTCTGTGTTAGTGTCTCTAGCACTTGTTACAGGTGGGCTTGGGTTCTGAGATTGCATTTTGTTCCTTCTTGTTCTTTTGTGTAGCACTGTCTGCTCACTTTTGTTGTAGATCTTCGTTGTAGCTATAACCTTAGCATGTACTCAAGTTCAGGTGCAGATCTACAAAGTTTGGATTTATCCAGCTGTGTCTGGCTTAGGTCTGGCTGCTGTGCTCAACTCCTTCCTGCTGCTGCCCTTGAGGGTGATCCCGTTGTGCCCCTGTGGCAAGATGTTCTGGTCCTGGAGAAGCTGGGTGGTTCTATCCTCTGTACTTTCTGCAGGGATTGCAGCTGCATGGTTACACCCCAGACATGTATGCTAGGCTGGAGCTGAGCTGGAGGGGACAAGGTGGAGTAGGGCCGAGAGGCAGCTCCATGAGTAAGGGTTGCAGGATGTAGGAATGGGCTGTGATTATT
>NW_004525795.1:4680-6127 GCF_000260255.1 Octodon degus
CCCAAGAAAACAAGTATATGGTGATAAAATTAATGAAACTTTATCAACCTGGTGGTGGTGCTGCCTGCAGAGAGATTAAAAATCCTTTTGTGGGATGCAGGAAGTATTCCGTACTTTGATCTTGGTAGAGAATAAATCAAATAGCATAGGGGAAAATATTTATTTTTACCTTCTCTCTCTCTCTCTCTCTCTCTCTCTCTCTCTCAACATTTCTAGTCCTCACAGTTGTTATTTTCAGGGTTACAGAGAGCCACTGAAAGGTCTTAGTCATGAGAGAGATGCGATATGCTTTGCACTGTAGACATCATGGAATGGTTTGTGAAAGAGGATCATGTTAGATGAAGCTGTTACTACATTACTGATAATGGATTATCACAGTAGGAAGTAGGGAAATTGGAGTGATTCAAAAGATGTTCAGAAGGTAGAGTCAGCATGTACTGAATGGATGTAAGCAGGCAGTGGTGAGAAAGTCAAGGATAATGTCCAGGTTTCTAACTTGAAGCTAGAAGGATGGATGGTTGTACTGCTTGATGCTATAAGGAAGAAGAAAGAGGAGGATTTGGGGGCGGGATGAGAACGTGAATTTTGGATATACCACATGAAGGGAAAACCACTGTATTGAACAATATCATACTTACCATTTTGTGGTTGAACTGACTCAAAGAAATTTGTAGAATGAGAAGAGAAAAATACCTAGGTTCTAAGCAAAAGCAATACTAGGTGACAAGAGAAAAGTGGGAAGCATAACAATCCTGGAAGGAAATTATATTGTTAAGCTACAGTGATACAAACAGCAGAGTACTTGCGTAGCAACAGAGATGAGGATCAGCTGAGAAGAAAAGAGAATGCAGAAACAAACTCAAGTACATTCAAATAATGAGTAAACAAAGCCTCTTTAATAAGTGGTTCTGGGATAACTTGCCATCCATGTGCAGAAGATTGAGTTTAGATCTGTATCTCTTGCCACATGCTAAACTTAAAATGAAAATGGATCAGAGAACTAAACGTTTAAGTATTAAGACAACCCACTAGAAGATAAAATGGGTAAAATTCTTGCAGTTAACAGGTGTAGGCAAGGACTTTCTGAACAAAATCCAGGTTGCACAGGAGACAGTACCAAGAAATGGAATCATGTCGAATTACACAGCTTCTACACAGTGAAAGAAAAAAATGCAGCAAAAAGACAACCAACAAGAACAAAGTTTGATGACTATTATCTAAAATACTGTATATAAAAAACCTTAAAAAATTAGACTCCCAAAATAAAAGGCCCACTGAAAAATATGGGCAAGTAAAATCAATAGGTGCTCTACAGAAGAAAACACACAAATGCCAATAGATACATGAAGAAATGTTCAACATTGCTTTCCGTTAGAGAAATGCCAACTAAAATAATGCTGAAGTTCTACTTCATCCCAGAAAGAATGGGCTTTCTCAATAAATAAAA
>NW_004525795.1:6702-8430 GCF_000260255.1 Octodon degus
GGAAAATGGATGCCTTGTTACCTTAAGATTGTAATATTAAATAAAATAAATCAGACACACAAGCCTCAATATTGCCTAGTTTCTCTTATATGAGAAATGCAGAATAGAAAGAGACAACCCGCAGGATGAGGTAAGAGTTTTTCCAGCTACTCCTCAGACAGAGAACTAATATCTAGAATATAGAATGGACTGAAAAACAATTAAACCACCTAAAGTTAAAGATCCGGTGAAGAAATGGAGAAAAGTATTGGACAAATGCTTCACAGAGGAAGAAATAAAAAGTGGTCAGCAAACATATGAAAAAATGCTCAGCATCCCTGGTCATCAGAGAAATGCAAATTAAAATACCACTAAGATTCCATCTTATTCCAGAAAGAACGACTATCATTAAGGAATTAAACAAGAAAAAAACCTGTGTGGGAGCCAGGGAGATAGCTCAGTAGAATAAGTGCTTACCTGGCAAGCGTAAGGGTCTGAGTTCAATCTCTGGTTCTGCCAAAAAAAAAAAAAAAAAAAAAAAAACCCAAAAAAACAAAACAGAAAAAAAAAAAAAAAAACAACAGAAAAAAAATGTGGCTGTGGTGAAAAAGGAATGTTTCTTCCCTGTGGGTGGGAATGAAAAATAGCTCAGCAATTATGGCAATCAGCAGAGTTTTCAAGGAACTGAAATGAGAAATTCTGTATGACCCACTGATCCCTTTGACAGGTATCTTTCCCAAAGAACTTAAGCCATCATACTATAATGATACATGCCAACCAGTGATATAGCAGCAAAATCTGTAATGGTTAAATCCTGGAAACAGCCTTGTATATCCATCAACACATGCCTGGATAAAGAAAATATGACATCTGTTTATAGCAAAACACTACTCTGATACAGACATGCTTGAGACATTTGTAGGGAAATGGAAGCACCTGTAAAGTATAATGTTGAGAGAAATAAACCAGAGAGATGCATAAGCTTAAGTATGGCATGGTGCGTCTCATTTAACTGAGGTGAAGTACAAAGGGAATAATAAGGGATGGATAGAAATGGGCAAGGGATGGATCACTTACAAAATGGAAGTGGTCCAAGGGAACAATAGCAAGGTGTAAGGAAGAAGAGAAGGGGAACTAAGAAAGATATGCAGGGCCGGGGAGCTAGCTCAGTAGAATAAGCACTTGCCTGGCAAGCGAAAGATCCTGAGTTCAATCCCCAGTACCATCCCCCCCAAAAAAAAGAAAAAAAAAAGATATGCTATGTATAGGAACCTAATAACCTCAAAGAATGTACACATATATGCTATTACATGAGCTAAGATTAATAATATCAACAAGAATGAAAAATGTGGTAGGAGAATTGGAGGAAGGTGGAGGGAGAAAGACAGGAAAACAATTGACAAAAAAAATAATAAGCTGTGGTTTGTGCATGCAACCATTCCTTAAGATATTTATAAACTGTATAAACCCAAAAGATGTACTAAAACAGTCTTAAAAATAGTTTTAAAAAGACAGTTACTGAAAATTAACAAAAAAAATTGACAATGTATAAAATTGGGGAAAGGATCATGCCCATGCTAGTAGGAAGCTTGTGAACTTAGATTACTTACATGTGTGTTGTTTCACGTTGAAGAAACTGAAAATCAAAGATGAACGTTAGGTGCAGTTCATGCAAGGAGGGCAGTGAGAAATGCTAAATGAAGTAATTCATTCCTAATGAAAAGGCCTTGGTCTGATGCCAAAAGGTTT
>NW_004525795.1:9881-11182 GCF_000260255.1 Octodon degus
CGGACATGATATCCTATTTACAAACACTATTAGAACAAATCCCTCTATTCATTAAGAGAATGTAACTATATATCTATCCTAACCATTTTGAATACAAAGATACAAAATGGACATTCATCTGTATCCTCTTTTTTAATTTAGTTTGGTTATTTGAATATTATAGGTGTGTTAACTCATTTTTTTCTATTAATTACATTTATGTATACATTTTCCTCCCAGTACAAGTATGTCCACGTTCTTTGAAGGTGGTTGCCTCCAACCTTGGAATCCTTGCTTGGTACACTGAGTGAGAAAGACAACTCATTTCCACTGTCTGCAAGTGAAAAAGCTTTTGTCCTTGACAGCAGCTGGCAGCCATCCTATGAGAAAGAGTGGAATCTGATTTATGACGAAATAAACACTGTGAATGGTAGAATAAAGGAAGGAAACTAAATATATAATGATATCACTGAACCTTTATTTTTATTTTTATTTTATTTTTTTAACTTTTTAATGAGAATACAAAATGGTAAACAAACCAAACAAAATCATTAGAAATGGTACAGAATTTCTTTAAACAAAATAATAAAAATTCAACAATGCAGAACATTTAGTGCTTTAGTTTTAATATTTGAATCGTTGATCCATTTTGACTATCGTTTTGTGCATGATGATAGGCATGGCTCTATTTTAAGCCTTCAGCATGTGTTTATTCTGTTTGCTAATTTTGCCAGCACCATTTATTAAAGAGGTTATGCTTCTTCCAGTGAACATGTTTGGCCCCTTTGTCAAATATAAGGGGGCTGAGAGTTTTTACAGTGTGTCTGCATCATCTAATCTGTTCCATTGATCCTCAGGTCTGTTGTTTTTTTATCTAGTACCATGCTGATTTTATCACAGTAACTTTGTAGTATAATTTCAAGTCAGGGATTATGCCTCCTGCATTTCCTCTGTTACCCAGGATTGCTTTTGTGATTCCAGGGCACTTATGGTTCCAGATGGATTTGAGGAATGTTTTTCTAGATCTTTGAAGTACATCCATAGTGGTATTTTAATTGGGATTCTTTGAATCAGTGTAATGGTTTTGGGAGTATGCCATTTTCACAATGTTGGATCTTCACCTCCAGGAGCAATGCATATCTTTCCACTTTCTAAAATCCACCTTGATCTCTTTTTTATGTACTACAATTTTCACTGTATAAATATTTTGCTTCCTTTGTGAGATTGATTCCTAAATATTTCATTTTTTAGGTGTTATTGTGAAAGGCATGGCTTCCATAATTTCTCTCTGAGCATGTGTGTTGTTCATGTATAGAAATGCT
>NW_004525795.1:11482-12451 GCF_000260255.1 Octodon degus
TTGGACTTGTCAAAAGCTTTTTCTGTATTTATGGTCACACGGTTTCTTAAGAGAGAAATTTATAATGATATATTCTAACATCAGGAAAATAGAATGAGCCCAAGAAAACAATCTTACACAGCACCTCAAGTCCCTCAAAAAAGAAGAACAAATAAAGCCCAAAGCACAAATGATGCAGGAAATTATAAAGATCAGAGCATAAATTAATGCAGTGGAGACAAAGAATACAATACAAATAATTAATGAGTCAAAGTTTGGTTCTTTGGTAAAATAGATAAAATTGATAAACTCCTAGTCAATCCTATAAAAAAAGAAAAGAATAAATTCAAATTCATGCAATAAGGAATGAAAAGTGTGAAATCACTATAAACTCTATGGAAATTCAGAAGATCACCAATACCTATTTCCAAAATCTTTGCTCTTACAGAACAGAAAACACAGAAGAAATGGATGTTTCTAGATATATATAAAAATATCAAAGCTGAACCAAGAAGGTATAAAAATTTTGAATAACCCAATATCAGTCAATAAATTGAAAATGTAATCAAAAACCAATCAAAAAGAAAAGCCCATGTCCTGTTGGATTCACAACTTAACTATACAAGAAATTTAGATAAAATCTAATGCCAGTTCTACTCAAACTCTTCAATAAAATTTAAAAGGAAGAAATTCTCCCTAATTGATTCCTGGAGGCAAGTATTACTCTGGTACCAAAACAAGAGAAGGACTTAAACAAAAAAAGATAACTACAGGTCAATCTTTCTAATGAAGATATATGCAAAAATCCCCAATAAAATACTAGCAAACAGAATGCAGCAAATCATCAAGAAGATGATATATCACAACCAAGTGCTATTCATACAAGTAATGCAGGGATGGTTCAACATACACAAAGCCATATGTGTAATACACCATATCAACAGAGTCACTGAACTTTTAGATCAACCAATTCTGAAGTCTGACCTGGAG
>NW_004525796.1:0-10484 GCF_000260255.1 Octodon degus
CTCTTTTAAATTTCTTATAACTTTTTGGTTGTTATTTTGTTTTGTGTTTTTAACTAATTTTGAATGTTTATATCCAGTAACCTAAGCAACTAATTTGAAGATAACATCACGCAATATAGCAACTATTGTTGAATTCCTATTACTTTGTTTTATAAAATTTTATATCACTTCTAATGCTTGTTTTTTTCTTTACTGTTTTATAATCTTTAAAACACAAAAGAAAAATTCAATCTACTTAAAGATAAAATTGGTAAAACTATCAAGGACGTTCGTGTAGGCAAAGACTCTATGAATAAAATTCTGATCACACAAGAACTATCACAAAGAATCAGCAACTGGGATCTCATCTTGTTGTAAAACTTTTACACAGCAAAATAATTCACACAGAGTGAAGAAAAAACCCACAGAGTGTTTTCCAGCTGTTCCTCAGACAAAGATCATTATGGAGAACATATAAAGAATTCAAAACAATAAGAGCTCCCAAATCTAAAATTTTCAATCCAAAATGGGCATCTGAGATGAATGCACAGTTCTCAGAGGAAAAAATATGAACAGCAAATAAATATATGAAAAAAGGTTCAAAAATGTTTGCATTTCTGGTTATTCAAGAAATGCAAATTATGAAGACAGCCAGATCACTCAGCAGACTAAAGCCCCTGCTTAGGCAGATGCAGGGGGCAAGGGTTTGATTTCTGGCCTGCCCTGATGGCCCCAACCATGGAAGCAATGAGGTGGCAATTGAGACAGGGCATGGTGGTGCATGCCTGCAATCCCAGTGCTTGGGAGGCTGAAAAACAGAAATGATCACTATGAGTTTGATCTGTATAGTGAGATGTTAGGGCCAGGGAGATAACTAGGTGACATAAGTGCCTGCTTGACAAGTGCAAGATCCTGAGTTCGATCCCAGTACTGGGGGAAAAAAAAAAAAAACCTAAAACTAAAAGCGGCAGATATTCTAGTTTTAAGAGAACGTACTACACAAAGTCCAGGTTTATGAAATTTCACTAATCACATTAAAATATGAAAAGAATTGACTCATATAGGATAATGTTTAAATTATGTTGCTTAAAATTAAAATGTCAAGCTCCTAAGTACGCAGTGCCTAGGGCTAAGTGCCTCCATCTACCTATCCCTGGCTTCATAGATGTGGCCTGCAGGCCGAGCAGTGTTCCACCTCTCAGTGGCACACCTTGTCAGCAGTGACTCATTTCTTTTTTTTTCTTGCTTCTTCCAAGTTCACATGCAAATATCTGGTAACATGAAAAATTGGTTGGAAGACAACATTATGTATTACAACAAATACTGTGAAATTCAAATTTTTAATGAAATTTTGTATCATCGATATTTTTTGTTTTAATTCTAAACTGTACTCTCTTGAAAAAAAAATTTTAAAAAAACAGTGACTTCTGGCAATCTGCAGTCCCTGATGAAGGACCTTCACATCTGTGTTAAATATTTCACATGAAGGAGCTGACCCATAAATATACTGAAGTTGTTCATATTTTAAGTTTGCATTTGAGGATTTTATTTTGTAATCTAGACCTTTGTTTCCTCACTCTGCATTAGTATTCTTTCAATCTGATATCATAGTATGAAATTGTTTCATAGTATAGTCAAATATTCCCAGGAATCTAACAGTATAGTTTTGAATAGTCATTAGCAAGAAAAATACACACAAAGCTTAGAGAAAGTCTAAAAAGAGGAAATTTAAAGTATTCCACAACCTTCCTTCTCTTTTTTCCTCAATATTTACTAATTTAATTCTATTTCTGTGTCTCCTATTCACTTTCACTTAAGCTATTGTCCTCAAACAATAAATTCTGTCAAATATGTGTACATCTTCTGTATCTGCATAATGCCAAGTTTTTTTTCTTAGAACTCAGACCCCTGGGTGGGGAGGAGGCTGCCTGCCTGATGCTGCACAAATAAGGGTAAATAATAAGGTTGTTTCCTGGAATTTAAAAGCAAAAGCTGAATACTTAAACCAAGTGTGCTTTACAGATGAGTGGGCCTTGCAGGTGTCATGTTGACAGGAAGCAAATGGGACAGCAGGGCCCTCCTCCCTCCACCAGTCTCCTAGTTCATTGTTTGGTACCGCCTATTGGCAAACCTAACCCAAGCCCAGGAGGCAAGAAGTAAATATGTTATGCAGAATCCCAGCACCAATGTTAGCAAGCAAAGAATAGACAGGTGGATTTAGAGCTGAGTGACAAGAGCATACTCTTCTCCTATTTGGTCTCAAGTCTCAGCTATCTCTTCACTCTGTCACTTGGCAGCTACTCAAAGCTGCTCAGTTGAAGAACTGAGCTTGTTTACCTCTGAAAATAGATATGGACTCAGGTTATGAATGCTGAAACAGATCAGACAAGTCATCCACTAAATCTCCACTAAGAGAAGCAGTGAACCAGATGCCAGAGATGAATAAACACAACCTTGAGCATATTAGCATTTTAACTGACAAAATATAAATATAAATTGGGCCATAGTTTTCTGAAACTTCAAAGAATAATAAAATCAATACTAATAAGAAATTTTCTTGCAGTATAAATACTCTGCCTCACATTTCTATCCCAAAATCAGCATACATTTCTCAATAATTCAAATACTGAAGAACTAACTGGAGGATTTTCAAATTTCTTTCCTTTTTCCCTCAATTACTTTTCTCTTCAGCACTTCTACTAGCAAGGAAATACAACATTCTTCTGCTTTTTTTCATTGCTCTCTTAAGATTTGGTAGGAAAGAACACAGAAACACTAACTGAACTCTGAAGTCTACAAGTAAAACCCTCTGAATTTAGACAACAGAGAGGGCTGAGCCCCAACTATACCTGAAGCAAGGCACAAACTTCCTGGGTATTCATGTTATAGACATCAAAGCACTGTTTGGGATCAAGTATTTGATGGTTGAGATCTCAGGATTTGACCAATACCCTGTAGAAATTATAAATATTCCTGGAGACCCATCCTAACACCACAGAAAAATACAGGAAGTGTCATCAGAGGAGAAAAGTTGCAGCCAAGCCATTTCTGTTGCTTGCAATGTAGTATCTTAACCAAGGGAGCTTCCACAGTAAAGATATGTGTATGGTTCATGTCTAGTGTCCCCCCCAAAGCCTCATGCAGTCATGGGGAAGACTTCTAGAGTTTGTGATTAACTCATGATCCACTGGGACTATGGATGTGAGTGCTACATCTGCCCAGGAGCAGGTAATTTGCATTATAATGTTAGAGGGGAAGAGAAGCTGGCCACTTGAGCTGCTGCTTCTCCTGCCTTCGCTCTCTTGCTCTTGGCTGCTGCCATGAAAGGCTTTTCTCTGCCACATGTTGTAGCAGACACTTCCAGGTCCTCGTCTTGGTTCAAGAAGCCAATATTTGTAATCCCAAAGTTACATTATTGGAATCCCATCAAGTTGATTCCAATCCACCACTTACAATGCAACCCATGGTGAAAATAAAGACACATAATAATATATTTTCAATCATCGTGGAGTCAAGGGGCTCTAAGTCCAGCCACAAAACTGGTTTTCTGGAACCAAGAGAGCAACCCAGGGCCTCATCTGGTTTTTATTCAGTAGGGGAGTGACTTGAGGAGGATTGACTGAGAATTGTGGGAAGTAGGTGATCATTGTGAGCTGAGCTAGGTGGGTGGCCTCAATTTACCTCTGCCAATATGCAGAGAGGATATGCAGAGAGAGTAATCTGCATTATATAGTATGTAATGTTTTGGTAAGTCTGGTGCTTCAGCTTTGATGTAGTCTTTCAAGCCCCAGGAAGTCATGGCCTCTGTCTCAAGGCTCCATCCCAGCTGGCAGAGCGGAGCATTAGCTCTACTGTCCTGTCTCCACCCGGCTCACATTAAAGAGCAGCAGGTGTAGGTTACCAGGGAAACACGCATGCCACCTTCAAAGACTATCACCAGCACCTCAGCTAGACAAATACACATTGCTTAAGGCCAATTGAAGGATAAGTCCTAGCCAGCTCTGTACAGAACAGTACGAGGAAATAGGGTCAGGCTCAGTCAAAATGGAGACAGTCACTCTTCTTTCAGGGAGAGCTGCTCAGGTGGTCTTCCACAACATGTCACTCTGCCTTGAAGCCAGATGAGTATGGACTAAACCCTCCAGTAACTGTGAGCTTTCCTTCTTTCATTTTGGGTGTCAGGTATTTGTCCCAGCAATGAGAGAAGAGTAGCTGAGACAGTATGTATGGGAGAAAAAATTTAAAGGGAATTTCTAAAAGGAAATGTTCAAAGAGTTCAGAAAAATAGTAACCTCAAAGAAAATGCAAAGTACTTACTATTTCTTTTTAGAAAGCTGAAATGAGTTTCAGTGCATAGAGCAAATTATGATTTATGAGTAGATAAATATTGTGTTGTTATAAACCTGGATGCACATATATCACTGTGGCACATTGTTTTCAGTTCTTTTGGAAAAATAACCAGGAGGAGAATAGCTGGCTTGAATGGGACCTCTACTCCTAGTTATTTGAGGCATCTCCATGCTGATTTCCACCATGGTTGTAGCTCTGCATTCCCACCAACAGTGGAGAAGGGTTTCTTTTACCCCACAGCCTCTCCAGCATTTGTTATTAGTTGATTTCTTTATGATAGTCATTCTTTCTGGAGTGAGATTGTATCTCAGTGTTGTTTTAATTGTCACAGCTAAATCTTGGTAGCAACCCAAATATCCATTACTTGAGGAATAGATTAAAAAAGATGTGGTGTTTTTATACAATGGAGCATTACTAAGCTATAAAGAAAGATAAGCTTGAGGCTTTATAGGTAAATGGATGCAACTAAAGGCTATACTCATAAGTGAAATAAATCAGACCCATGTGTGTCAACACATATTATCTCCCTCATGTAAGAACCTGAAAGAATAAATAAAATATGAAAGTTACAATAAATATAGTAAAATTAAAAGAAACTGAACATAAGGAATGAACAAGTCAAGTGAAAGGAGAAAAGATAGGACAAAAAGAAAGGGGGAAATCATACAAGTATATACACAAAATAGTTAAGACGATTGTACTACTAATTTTTGTCAGTTTTTTAAAGTAGCCATTAATGTTTAAGATTTTCTCTTTGACCAATTTATATGCTAATATCTGTAATCTGAACAATGATACTGATGAGAGCAGTGTGCACTATAACAACCACAGTTGAATACCTTTCACCTTATTTAAATATGCACCATCTCTAATGTCTTATCTATTATTATTATTATACTCTCTTTAAAATAAATTTTAAAATAGGACCAGTGAGATAGTTCAGCAGACTAAGAGACTGCTTAAGTAAGTGCAAGGACAGGGGTTTGGTCCCTGGCACCACATGCCGTGTCTGCACCACCATCCCCAGGTGCACTGAGCTGGTGACTGAGTCCAGGAGTGGTGGTGCACACCTGTAATCCCAGTGCTGGGGAGGCTGAAATCAGGAGAATCATGAGTCAGAGCTGCATAGTGAGACCCTATGCCAAATACATTTTAAAAATTAACTAATTAAAAGTAAAAAGGGCAAGGAAAAAGATTAAAGTCTATTGAAAATAATTAATTTTTAATTGCTTGATCAATCTTGCATGCCTATGTCTGGTAATCCAAGCAACAAGTTTGATGATAACAATGCATAATATACTAACTATTTTTAATTTTCTATTCTTGTTTTGAAATTCTATACCATCTTTATTGTTCTATGTTGCTCAACCAAACATAAAGAACACTTTAACTCAGTGGAAATTAGGGAGGTTCCATTTCTTTTTTGATCCTTTATTATTTGAATTTTTATAAAGTTTAGAACCTGTTACAAAACTTTACAAAAGTTCATCACCTCACAAAACAAAAAGTAAGAACAAACTAAAAATATATAGAAAAAGAAAAGATAACTGTATGTCATGATGAGTTTTCATTATGATGTGCTTAGTATGCCCATTAGATGAGTCAAAGAAAATTCTATAATGAAGTTTCTGGTTTGTAATTTGGTTTCATGACAAGAAACATGAGCTGAGACAGCCATTCTGATCACTTATGTGTGTGTGTGTGTGTGTGTGTGTGTGTATGGGCATTCCTGTCTTCCTCCTATTTAATAATGCAAATTAGAATTGGAAAAGCCTTCTCTTTCTCCAGGCAGTATGTTTTTTTGTCATAAAACTTTATTAATATGTTTGCAGTGCATAATGATTACATTCATCACAGGGAGTTGGTACTTGTACATAATGTATCCCCTTTTTCATCCCTGTCCTGACTCCTCCCCTCGCTTCCTCCCTCTCTTGGTCCTCTTCCCATTTGCAAAAGATCTGCCCAAGGTATTTTTAAAATAATTGGCAAACTAGAGTCACTCAGCAATACATAGGCCAGGTGGTGAGAACTCTGAATTGATAGAAATATTTTAGGTCATAGAACTTTGTGAAGCAGAGTCCCTTAGCTGATAAACCTAGCTCAAGCTCAGAGGGCTGAAGAGAGCTGCTTACATGATGCTGTCAATTAACTGATCAAGGAACCCACAAGTGGATCTGGTCCAGCTCCAAACTGCCTTGCCTCTTCAACACCTCTTCAGAATTTAACCCTAGTTTTCAAATGTCTCAGGAATGATCAGTAATTTTTAAAGATACTTTATTATTGATACAGTAACAGCTTTTGGGACTCCATCTGGGTAACAAAAGAAAATCTGGCTACTTTTGGGCAGTCTTGTGATTTAATGAGGCTTAAAACAATTAACTGCACTTCTGAGTAATGCAGAATCCCACTCGCACATGAAATTAATGGTGAAGTTGGGATTCTGTGCAATCCAGGCAATACTTTCTGTGGTATATCCTCCTGGGTTATCTTAGATCAGAATAAGGAAAATCCTCAAGTGTCAAGATTTCATCTATTT
This sequence comes from Octodon degus, assembly GCF_000260255.1. Classification (NCBI taxonomy): domain Eukaryota; kingdom Metazoa; phylum Chordata; class Mammalia; order Rodentia; family Octodontidae; genus Octodon; species Octodon degus. The sequence continues at coordinate 6,866 of NW_004525796.1, forward strand.
CTCATTATGGAAACCAGCCATTCTCTTGCATTTAAAGAGTGACAATGAGGACAGATCACCTACTTTTCATCACCAGGGTGCTCATGGGGTCTTAACTGAGGCCTTCAAGCCAAGCTACAACTTGCTGGATTCTGATTAAGCATCAGTGACCTTAAACTGGACTACTTGGTATTTATTTTTAATAACAATATAAAATTTTCTAAGAATATTGTGGTATTCAAGTACTTTTATACATACTACCCTGCTAACCCTGCATAGATGCTTGTGAAACTAATAAAAATCTTTAAGGGAAAAATAAAAAGTGAGTGCAGCTTTAGAGGGAAGATTAACAACCTTATGAAAGCAAAATTTACATATAATAACATGCACCCATTATTCGTACAGTTTTGTGAATTTTGACAAATTCATGCACCTGTTCATCTACAATAAATAATCAAAGTCATAACTGTCCATACCTTAATAATCCTCAAGTGATTCTTTGTAACCAACAATTCCTCCATCTCTTCCCACACCCTGGGTCTCAGGTAATGACTGATCTGCCACTAGATACTGGTATTAAATTTTTGAGAATTTCATATAAATGGAAGCATGTAACTTTTATTATATTGTTTCTGGATATTAAAACAGAGAATATTTTTGAGATTCGTCTGTTTTCTTGCAACCATCAGAATGTTGTTTCTTTGTATTTTCAGTATTACATCATGTTCTGGACTTGCCAATAATTTGTCATCTGTTAATAGACATTTGGGTTGTTTCTTGTTTAGGAAGATAATAAGTAAAGCTGACAGGCACATTTGTGTGTGTGTGTGTGTGTGTGTGTGTGTGTGTGTGTGTGTGTGTGTTTATAAGAACACATTCCCTCATTTCTCTTAGGTCACATGGGAAGTGCATATTTAACTTTGTAAGAAACTACCAGATATTTTTCAAAGACTCAGTGCTGTTTTACATTTCCATGGGAATATATAAGAACAAAAGTTGTTCAAACCCTTGGTATTATAGTCTTTTAAACATAATGTTCAGGATCTTGCATTATCTTAAGGATCACTAATTTTTTTAACATATTTAGTACAGGGTCTATAGGTCTACACAGCTTGGACTTGTAGTGATCCTCCTGTTTTCAGCCTCCTCAGTGCTGGAATTACAGGTGCATGCCACCATGCCTAGTCTCAATTGCAACCTCAGTGCACCCAGGGGGCCAGGCTGGCACGGCATGCCCTGCATTGAAATGGGTCCCTGCACCTGCCTAAGCAGGCACTTTAGTCCACTGAGCTATCTGGCCAGCCCAAGATCACTAATTGAAGCAAGGGAAAATAAAGCAATTAGCTCTGGGGGTACCAAACCTCCATAACCAATAGGAATTGATAAGCAGGGGCCAAAGAATGAGTAGTCTCTAATTTGAGGACCGCATCTATCTCAATATTGCCTGCTGTCCAGGGCTATTCTCCCAAAGCCTCTCTCACTCCAGCATCTGGACCTTAACTCCCTAGATTTATTGTTTCGCCTGTTTTTCTTTGACAAAATGACTTCCTCTGGATCACTAACCTCTAGACAAACCCCATCTGGCCAGCCTGTCTGGTTACCACCTCAGCTGTTTGCTAGAGTACATGTCTTCCTCTCATTTGTGCAATGCCATGGCTCTGATCCTTAGCCTCAGGTCAGATAATCACACTCCCCTTGAATACTCACAATCTTTGCTTCGAGGTATAAGAAATGATTCCCCTTGCTTTGAAACTATAAGTCTTTTGTTAGCAACTTATAAATATATTATCCTTTTCATTTGTTCTCCAGAACCAATCTTTCTATTTTCCCAAATAGTCTCACTGCTTTTTTCACAAGCAATTTCCAGTAGAGACCAAGTTTTGGAATAAGGATACTAATAATCACCTTTTTTGTTTGTTTTTACCAGTCCTCAAAATAAACCCAAGCCTCACACAAAGCCCCATCACTGTTTCTGACTTCATTTATTCTATTTCATTTATTTATTTATTGGATACAGAGTCTTGCTATGCAGCTTATACTCATAGGGATCATCCTGTTTCAGCCTCCCCAGTGCTAGAATTATAGGTTTGCACCCCCATACCCGGTTTCAGGGCTCACCATGGCATGCCCAGGGTTCCAAGGCTGGCATGGCATGTGGTGTGGGGAATCGAACTCAGTTCCTTGTGCTTGCCAAGCAGGCACTTAGACTGCTGATCTATCTCCCTAGCCCTGATTTAATTGTAAGGTAACCATACTAAATCCATGTATGCATATTAAATCAAAAAAGTGGACAGCGGAAAAGATTACCTTCCCTCAGCTTCTATCATATCATTTTACATTAAACAGGAAAGAAAGTCTAAGTAGGCACATGAGCTACTCAATTACTCTAACTTTTAGGAGTCTTGTACCAGTCTCCAAAATCATACTGAGATGCAATCAAACCATACTTACCCTTTTTCACATCACATGTTATGGTTTAAATCTAAAATGTCCCATGTGTTCAGAAATGGAGCCTTTTGAAGGTGTCATGATGATGCTCACTCCATCAATGAACAAATCTGCTGAGTTAATAGGTAAATTATTTATTAGAGCTAGAATGAGCCAAAGGAAGGTCACTCATGGAATGCCCTTGTGGATGTATCTCTCACTCTGGTTCTCTTCCTGCACTGTTTCCAGTCACAATGAAGTGGGCAGCTTTCTTCAGCCAGCCAACCACGTGAAGAAACCTCTAAAATTATGAGTGAAAATATGTCTTTCTCCCTTTAAGTTGTGTATATCAGACATTTTGTTCCAGTGAAAGTTGGCTGATGAACAAACCTCACACCATTAAACACTTATGTTTTAAAACAACTGATTTTGTGTCTGCCACTCTTTATTGTCCAATCTCTGACCTAGTTACTTTTTTTAGTTGTATCTTATGATATTTTAGATTCTAAATCTTTGTAGGAGGGACCAGCAAAATAGCTCAGTGGTCTAAAGTGCCTGCTTAGGCAAGCTTAAGCATAAGTGTGCACAGACTGCAGTTCTATCCATGGCACTACATGCTGCACCAGCCATGCCTTGGGGGCAGGCTGAGCCAGACACACAAAAAAATAATAATAACAATAAACAAAGTAAATTTTGTATGAGCTATAATCCAGATTTGGTTGTTCAGCTGAAGATTCACAGGATCATGTTCTTGTAGTTTTAGTCTGGTATAGAATCACTGTGATAAAATCCATCCAGTACCCATGTGAACCACTACCATAACTATGTGCAAGAATATCTCTGAAATAGGGAGCATACAAGAAGCATCTCAGAGGTCTATCAGGCGACCAGCATGTAGCACACACCCGCTGTAGTAAACAATAGTGTCCCAAACCAGCGGGTCACTCAACGAAAGTCACCTGGGAGAGGAGCAGGGAATTGAAGAGGGGTCAAAGGACAGGAGATGCAAGAAATGGAGAAAAGACAGGATTCTGATCAAGTCTCATTTATTCAAGGGAGGTGCTGGGTATATATAGTGGAGGCATAAGGAAATGACATGGGCAGGTAAAAGGCGTGACTAACTAGGCAACAGGGCTATGAGAGGAAGTCCCACCTCCGGGGCATAGCAGGAGACTTATGGGAAATACATGGGGTAAAAAGAACTAGGAACTTA
>NW_004525797.1:0-1552 GCF_000260255.1 Octodon degus
TAAAGAATAGAGTGATTTGTTCTAATGGTGTTTGTAAATAGGATATCATGTCCGCATCTTGTACAGCAATTAACTACTAGGAAGAATGTATACAATGGGTGATTATTCAAACTGTCCTACCAATTTGATTTGAAACTGTCTCATTGCTATTTATCAATAAAATTATTGGGGGAAAAAAGAAAAATAAAGATACCTGTTTCATATTATGCCTAAGATGTTTGATATTCAGACAGATGGTGAGGATAAGCCTAACAGCCTAGGTTGTATGGTAATAACAATAAGCTTCTCTAATCATTTGGTTTATGAGCGTGATGATTGGGTGTTCATATCTTATAATGCATGAGATGTGCCTCCCTCAAACCTTGTTACGACATGGGCACATTACCCATCTGACGTGAAAAAAAATAAAATAAAACAAAATAAATGGATAAACTTCTCTTCTGGAGGGCTAACAACCTAAGTTTGCAGATCAAAATTAAAGAAACAGTAGGGCCACAAGGAAAGCCAACATTTTGGCCCTACCCTTCCATGGGCAATTAAGACTCAGGAAATATGAGAACTTCTACTGTAATGTCACATAACTCGGTAGTGTCCCAAATTTTCTGATCAAGGAGATTATGAGGCCAGAGAGGAAAGAAATTGATGATGTAGAGTATGCTTAAGGAGAGTCACATGGAGAGAAAACATTCTCTCAGGCTTTCACAGAGAACACACTGGCCAAGCAATGGCCATGACTCATCCACATGGCTGAAACTGACAAAGGATATACAATCTGAAGTACAAGATCTCAGGACAAATCCTGAGGGGATTTCACTGACTTTATCAGACACAAAAGCTACAACTCTTGTTGCATAAGTCTTGGTTTATCTTGGTCTTAACCATCCAGCAGAAATGTATAAAAATGAAGTATAAGAAGTAAAGCCTAAAGATCAAAACATTAAAGCAGAGACACTAAATCTCCTGGAAGAGAAAGTAGGAAAAACGCTTGACATAGGGTTAGGCAAACACTTTATGAACAAAAATCAAATCGCACAGGAAACAGCTGAAAGAATTAACAACTGGGACCTGCTCTTACTGAGAAGATTTTTCACGTCAAAAGAAATTACCAACCAAGTGAAAAGGCAACCCACAAATTTGAAAAAAACTCTTGACAAATAAGTACTCAGACAAAGGTCTGCTCTCTAGAATTTATAAAGAACTAAAAAACACTAGGGCCCCAAAATTTAAGGACTCAATCCAGAAATGAGCATCGGAGATGAACACACGCTTCTCAGAGGATGAAATTAAAGAAGAGAATAAATATATGAAAAAATGCTCCACATCATTAACCATCCACAAATGCAAATTAAAACAACATTGAGATATCATCACACCCCAGAAAGAATGGCTATCACGAGGCCCGGGAGATGGCTCAGTAGGATAAGTGCTTGACTGGCAAATGCAAGGATCTGAGTTCAATCCCCGGTTCTGCCAAAAAAAAAAAAAAAAGAATGGCTATCATAAAGAAATCAACCAACAACAAATGTTGGAGAGGCTGTGGGGAAAAAGGAAC
>NW_004525797.1:2302-2860 GCF_000260255.1 Octodon degus
AAAAAAAAAGAAGAAGAAGAAGAAGAAGAAGAAGAAGAAGAAGAAGAAGAAGAAGAAGAAGAAGAAGAAGAAGAAGAAGAAGAAGAATTCAAAAGAAGAAATACAAATAGAAAGGTATAATACAAGTAAAAGGAAAGCAGGATTTCAAGGACTAACTAATCAAGAGAAGGAAAGCAGAACAGCTAGGAAACATGAATAAGTCAATCCATACAGTTATATGTAGAAGATGGGCAAGGCAATGATCCTGAGAATCTTCAGAAGATTTTTTAATCTAGCAGTTAATTGGAAAATGCTCACCCTGACTAACTATATATACTGATACCTGTGAACTAAGCTACTGCACTGAAGATGGCAATTTCTAATAGTAGATTCATGCGTGGAGGGCCTGTCATTCTGGTCTTCTGAATATGGGCTGCTTGTCATGACATGCCATTTACTGCTATGATATCTCTCAGGTACATGGTTGGTCAAGAAGAAGGGGGTGGTGAAGGAAAGCAAGAGACAGAAAAAGGAATATTGTGGGACTGTCCTGCTTCAAGGTTGTATATGGTGAGATTT
>NW_004525797.1:3795-10392 GCF_000260255.1 Octodon degus
TCAATGAAAATTCAACCAAAACTTATCGTAATTTATGGGATACAAGGAAAGCAGTTCTCAGAGGGAAATTCGGGGCCAGGGAGATTGCTCAGTAAAATAAGCATTTGCCGGGCAAGTGCAAGGGCCTGAGTTCAATCCCTGGTTCCACCAAAAAAAAAAAAAGAGGGAAATTCATAGCTGTGAAGTCACACATTAGGAAAACAGAATGGGAACAAATAAATACCCTAATGCTGCACCTTCAACAACTAGAAAAGGAAGGGCAACCCAAACCCAGAGCCCAAAGGTGGGAAGAAATCATAAAGATTAGAGCAGAAATTAATTTAATTGAGACGAAGCAAACTATTCAAAGAATTAAAAAAGCAAAAAGCTGGTTCTTTGAAAGATGAAATAAAATCAATAAGCCCCTAGATAACCTCATCAAAAAAAAGAAAAAATTTAAATACAAGCAATAAGTAATAAACAAGGTGTAATTACCACAGACCCAGTGGAAATTCAGAATATTATCAGTAGCTACTTTGATGCATTCTTTTTTATATTTTTGCAGAACTGGGGATTGAACTCAGACCCTTGCACTTGCCAGGGAAGTGCTTATTCCACTGAGCCATCTCCCTGGCCCCTAGTAGCTACTTTGAGAATCTTAACTCTCACAGGATAAAAGACACAAATGAAATGGACAGATTCCTAGAAAGGTACAAATTACCAAAACTGAATCAACAAGATATAAGCATTCTCAATAGTCCAATAACAGCCAGTGAAATACGACATGTAATAAAGAACTTACCAACAAAGAAAAGTCCAGGTTCTGATGGATTCACAGCTGAATTCTAAAACAGATTTAGTGAACATATAATCCCTATACTCCTCAAACTCTTCAATGAAATAGAAAACGAAGCAATCCTTCCAAAATCATTCCTGGTCGGGCTGGTGAGATGGCTCAGTGGTCTAAAGCACCTACTTAGAACAAGCTTAGCAAAGCACAGGGACCGCGGTTCAATCCCCCAGCACCACATGCCAGCCACGCCCCCTGGTGGGCTGAACTGGCCACACACACACACACACACACACACAAATAAAGTTTAAAAAAAAAATCATTCCTGGAGACAAGTGTTACACTGATACCAAAAACAGGGAAAGATGCAACTACAAGGGAGAACTACAGGCCAATCTGCCTCATGAACATAGCTTCAAAAATCCTCATTAAAATCCTAGCAAATAGGGTGGCCTGCCCCTTAGCTCAGTTCTTTAAGTGGCTGCTTCCACAAAGCAGTCAGGCTCAGGTTGCTGTGGTTCAATCCCCAGAACTCAAACCAGCCAAACCTACCCTGAAGGCATTCAGAGCCAAAGAAAAAAAATCTTAGCAAATAGAACACAGCAAATCATCAAGAAGATCCTACCACGACCAGGTAGGATTCATCCCAGGGATACAAGGATGGTTCAATATTCAAAAATTTATGAATGTAATACACTATATCAATAGAGCAAAAACTAAAAACCACATGATTATCTCAACTGATACAGAAAAGGTTTTTCACAAAGTTCAACCCTTATTTATGTTCAAAGTCCTACAGAAAATTGGAACAGATGGCCTCTACTTCAATCTCCATTTATGAAAACTCAATGGCTAACATAATTCTAAATGGGGAAAAACTGAAATCTTTTACTCTTAGATCTGGTATAAGACAAGGATATCCTCTATCACCACTCTTATTCAATATAGCTCTGTAATGATTAGCTAGATCCATTAGACAAGAGAAAGAAATGAAAGGAATAAGAATAGGTAAAGAAGAAGTTACATTATCATTACTTGCAGATAACATGATACTTTACTTGGAAGACCCAAAAGACTCCACTGAGAAGCTACTAGAATTAATACACAAATTCAGTAGCATAGTAGGATATAAAGTCAATACCCAAAAGTCGATAGCATTCGTCTACACAGATAGCAAACACACTGAGAGGGAAATTAGAGAAACATTACCTTTTACCATAGCACTCTAGAAAATGTAATACCTTGGAATTCATCTAACTAAAGGAGTCAAAGATCTTTTCAAGGAAAATTACAGTACTCTTAAAAAAGAGATCATAGAGGATTTCAGAAAATAGAAAGATATTCCATGCTCCTGGATAGGAAGAACCAACATTGTGAAGATGGCCATACTCCCAAAATTGCTGTGCACATTTAAAGCAATCCCTTTCAAATTACCATCTACATACCTCACAGAGCTAGAAAAATCATTCCTAAAATTTGTTTGGAACCAGAAAAACCTAGAATAGCAAAGGCAATCCTGGGCAACAAAGACAAGGCAGCAGGCATTACAATTCCTCACTTGAAATTATACTACAAGGCTACTGTGATAAAATCAGCATGGTACTGGCATCAAAATAGACCTGAAGATCAATGGAATAGATTAGAAGATGCTGAAGCCTCTATGAACGGACTCAACTACCTTATTTTTGACAAAAGGGGCAATCTTACCCACGGGAATAAAGATAGCCTCTTTAACAAATGGTGCTGGAAAAACTGGCTCTCCACATGCCAAAAATTAAGACTTGACCCAGGTCTACCACCATGCCCTAAGCTACAGTCAAAATGGATTGAATATCTAAACATTAAAACAGAAACACTAAATCTCCTGGAAGAGAAAGTAGGAAGAACTCTTTAAGATATAGGGGTAGGTAAACAGTTTATGAACAAAATTCAAATCGCATGGGAAATACTTGAAAGAATTAACAACTGGGACCTCCTCTTATTGAGAAGTTTTTGCACATCAAAAGAAATTTCTAACAAAGTGAAAAGACAACCCACAAGTTTGGAAAAAAATCTTCACAAATGAATACTCAGACAAAGGTCTGTTCGCTAGAATTTACAAAGAACTAAAAAACACTAGGGCCCCAAAATTTAAAGACCCAGTCCAGAAATGGGCGTCTGAGATGAACACACACTTCTCAGAGGATGAAATTAAAGAAGTCAGTAAATATAAAAAATGCTCCACATCACTAGCCATCCATGAAATGCAAATTAAAACAACATTGAGATATCATCTCACCCCAGAAAGAACAGCTATCATAAAGAAATCAACCAACAACAAATGTTGGAGAGGCTGTGGGGAAAAAGAACCCTTCTCCACTGCTGGTGAGAATGCAGACTGGTGCAACCATGATGGAAATCAGCATGGAGACTCCTTCGAAACTAGGACTGGAAATCCCATTTAAACCAGCTATTCCCCTACTGGGAATTTTCCCAGATGATTTGAAAACATCATATCATATTGTTATATGGGTACCTACGTTTATAGCAGCACAACTTGTGATAGCCAAATTTTGGAAATAACCAAAATGCCCACCACCTGAGGAATGGATGAAAAATATGTGGTATTTTTATACAATGGAGTATTACTCAGCTATGAAGAGTGATAAACTCAAAGCCTTTATATTGAAGTGGATGCCACTTGAAGATATACTCAGAAGTGAAATAAACCAGACACACATGTGTAAATATCATATAGTTTCCCTAGTATAAGAACTTGAAAGAAGAAATACAAATAGAAAGGTAAGTAAAAAGAAAGCAAGAACTTGAGGACTAGACAATAAAGAGAGAGCAAAGAGCAGACCTAGGAAATATGACAGAGCCAAGCCATACAGTTATATGTACAAGATGAGTAAAGCAATGATCCTGAGAATCTTCAGAAGATTTTCGAATCTAGCAGTTAATTGGAACAATTCTCACCCTGACTAACTATATATACTAAAAGTTTTTTTTTTCAGAACTGGGGATTGAACTCAGGCCCTTGCACTTGCCAGGGAAGCACTTATTCCACTGAGCCATCTCCCCGGCCCCTAACTATATATACTGACACCTGTGAACTAAGCAACTGCACTGAAGATGGCGATTTATAATAGTAGGTTCATGCTTGGAATGCCTGTCATTCTGGTCTTCTGAATACGGGCTGCTTGTCATGACATGCCAGTTGCTGCTGTTCTGTCTCTCAAGTAGATGTTTGTTTAAAAAGGAAGGGATTGGTGGATGAAGGCAGAAGACAGGAAAAGATGTGTTGCGGGAGTGTTCTGCTGCAATGCTGTATATGGTTAGATTTCTGAACTTTTATGTAAACATATATAATTCTTTATTCCAATTTTTTAAATATATTTTTACTTTGTAATTTTTTCATCATATTCTGTAGGAACTTAAAGTTTAACATACCAATACTTGTTGAAAAACACCTGTTCCATGTTATGCCTAAGATGTTTGATATTCACACAGATAGTAAGCTTAAGCTCAACAGCCTAGGTTGTTTGGTAATAACAATAAGCTTCTCATCTGGAGGGTTAACAACCTAAGTTTTCAGACCAAAAACTAGAGAAAAAGGAAGGCCACAAGGAAAGCCAACATTTTGGCTCTAGCCTTCCAAGGTCAATTAAGACTCAGGACTTAGGATAACTTGTACTGTAACATGTAACTCAGTAGTGTCTCAAATTTTCTGATCAAGGAGATTATGGGGCCACAGATGAAAGTGATTGATGATGTAGAGTGTGCCTAAGGGGAGTCACATGGAGAGAAAACATTTTCTCAGGCTCTCACAGAGCAAATTGGCCAAGCAATGGCCGTGACTCATCCAAATGGCTGACACTGACAAAGGATCTACAATCGGAGGTACAGGGTTTCAGGATAAATCCTGTGGGGATTTGACTGACCTTATCAGATCCAAAAGCTACAATTCTTCTTACATATGTCTTGCTTATCTTGACCTTAACCATCCAGCAGAAAAGTATAAAAACGAAGTATAAGAAGTAAAGCCATGTTTTTACGTTGAGCTGTAAGGGACTCAGTTCAACAAAGTCTGACATTGCCAGTCAAGCAGAAGACCCAATACTATAGTGGACTACTGGACTATTTTGGAGTATTTTGTTGAGTTCACACACCTATAATATTTAAATGATGGAACTAAACAAAAAAAGGGGATACAGATAAATGACCATTTTGTATCTGTGTATTCAAAATGGTTAGGATAGATATATACCTACATTCTCTTAATCCAGTGAATAGAGGGATTTGTTCTAATAGTGTTTGTAAATAAGATATCATGTCCACATCTTGTAGAACTATTAACCACTGGGAAGACAGTATGCAATGTGTTAATTTTTGAAATTGTCCTACCAATTTGATTTGAAACTGTCTCATTGCTATTTTTTTCTCAATAAAATTATGGAAAAAAAGAACTTCTGACATTGCCATTTCTGTGGATAACCCACTACTGTTAAGGACTACTGGATTATAATGGATTATTTTGCTGAATTCATGCACATACAATATTTGAATGACAATGGAATGCCCATCTCTGACAAAACCAAACAAAAAGGGGGCGTATATAAAAGAAGGACCATTTTGTACATATATACAAAATAGTTTTGGTAGATATACAGCTGCTTTATCTTAGTTAATGAGAAGAAAGATTTGTACTAATAATGTTTAGAGAAGATATCATGTCTACATCTTTTGCTCTGAATAATTACTATGAAGACTACAATATGCAATTTATTAATTATTGTAACTGTCCTCCTAACCTGTTTTGAAACTGTATCATTGCTATTTCTTTCTCAATAAAATTATTAAAAAATAAAAATAAAACACAGACACTAAGTCTGGAGGAACATGTAGGTAGAAAGCTTGAAGACTTAGTGGTAGCTAAAGACTATTCACAAAAAACAAACTGCATTAGAAGTACTTCAAAGAATGAACAACTTAGATTTTATCTTTTTAAAAAGTTTCTACACTTGAAAAGAAATCTTAGGCCTAGGTGATGGCTCAGTGGAATAAGTGCTTCCCTGGCAAGTGCAAGGCCCTGTGTTCCATCCCTGATTCCACCAAAAAAAAAAAAAAAAAGACAAAAGAAATCTCCAACACAGTAAAAAGAAAACCCACAAAATGGGAAAAAATATAGCTGATTGTCAGTCCAAAAAAGGCCTTTTATCCAGAAATAGAAAGAATTAACACAGAGAGCAAATTGGTCAAGCAGTGGCCATGACTCATCCATACGGCTGACACTGAAAAAAGATTTACAAACTGCAGTACAGGGTTTTAAGATAAATCCTGAGGGAATTTGATTGACCTTGTCAGATACACAAGTTACATTTCTTGTTATATAGGTCTTGCTTTATCTTGGTCTTAATAATCCAGCAGAAAAGAATAAAAACGAGGTATAAAAAGTAAAGCCATCAGACCCAGTCCTAGCCCAGGTCCAGTGAGCATGTGGAGAACTTCCTGCTACCCAGGCGCAGAGTGGGCCGGACCCTCTCCCAGCCCCTCGGGCCGCACCCCACCACTACGCAGCACCTCCCCCACCCCGCCCACAGAGTAGGAATTTCTGTCGACTTCCAGGAACCCCCAGACCCACTCCTAGCCCAGGTCCGCAGCAGGAAGGAGCTGAGCACAGCAGCCAGACCTAAGCCAGACACAGCTGGATAAGTCCAAACTCTGTAGAGCTGCACCTGAACTTCAGTACGTGCAAAGGTTATAACTACAGCAAAGATCTACAACAAAGGGCAGAAGACAGTGCTACACAAAATGACGAGAAGGAGCACAATGCAACCTCAGAACCC
>NW_004525798.1:0-512 GCF_000260255.1 Octodon degus
CCCATGTGCAGTTGAGAAAAATGTATTCAGCTGTGTTTGGGTGGAACACTCTGTATATGTCCACCAAGTCATTTGTTTCAAACTCTAGTTCAGTTCTGTTATTTCTTTGCTAAGTTTTTGTGTGGTTGACATATCTTTCATAGATAAGGGTGTGTTAAGGTCTCCTGTTAAATTGTGGTATCGGATATTAGATTTTTCACATCCATTAAGATTTGCTTTATAGAGTTGGGTGCTCCCATGTTTGGTGCATACATATTTATGAGTGTTGCCTCTTCCTCTTAATTTTTCCCCAAACCAGTATATAGTGTCCTTCTTTATTTCGCTTGATCATTGGTGGTTTGAAGTTGAGACTGTCTGAGAACAGAATTAGTACCCCTGCTTTTTTCTGAGGTGCTGGGGCATGTAGTATTATGTTCGGTCCTTTGACTTTCAGCCTGTGAATGTCTTTATGAGTTAAATGTGTTTCTTGTATACAGCATATTGTTGGATTTTGTTTCCTAATCCACTGTGCC
>NW_004525798.1:4034-5196 GCF_000260255.1 Octodon degus
GGTGGGCTTGGGTTCTGAGGTTGCATTTTGTTCCTTCTTGTCATTTTGTGTAGCACTGTCTTCTACCCTTTGTTGTAGATCTTTGCTGTATAACCTTCACACGTAGTGAAGTTGGAGCTCTACAGTGTTTGGAGTTATCCAACTGCCTCTGGGTTAGGTCTGGCTGCTGCGCTCAGCTCCTTCCTGCTGCGGACCTGGGCTAGGACTGGGTCTGGGGTTTCTCGGAAGTCGGCAGATATTCCTACTCGTCGTGAGGGGTGGGGAGGTATGGCGGAGTGTTGGGGGGCGGCCCCTCCTTGAGTTTTAATTTTAATCCAAACTAATAATTAGCATCAATAAGTGAACCATTTTTGTTTTTCAATATGGACTTATGGGTGTTATCTAGTCATTGTTATAAAGTTTTATTTCTACTATTCATTTATGCAGAATTGAGGGCTACAGGAACACTTTTCTGACTATTGATCAGCTTCCCCCATTCATCATGGGTCTCTCCATTGATAGTATATTAGGTGCTGTGGTGAGGACACTGTATGGGAGAGTTGTTTATTTCAACCACCCAGGCTTATTCATGTATCTGTTTGATATGGCCTTCAATCTGGATGTTTTAGGGCCTCCTTTCTTCCTTCATTCTTGTTTATGTCACATTTTGCAGAAAGGAAGGAAGCCAGTTGTTGAAGCAGTTTGAGAACAGTTAATGCTCATTGGTCAAAAAGGATTTCTGCATACAGAAAGAAGTAAGAGAAGGGCATATTGGTGCAGACCTATAATCCCAGCACTTGGGAGGCTTAGGCAGGGAGGATCATTGTGAGTTCTAGACTACCCTGGGCTATAAAGTAACCTTAATCCAGCCTGTACAGCACAAGAGGACCCTGTCTCAAAAGGACAGAAAAAAAACGAAGTAGGTCAGAAGGCAAGCTTTCATTTCCTCCCAAACATTATGACAAGGCACACAGAAACCCAAAACAATAGATAGAACATGAATGTTTAAAACACGGTGGGCAAAAGCTACAAGGGTGCATGATTATTTAAGTGCATCAGGGATCAGCTCAGTGGCAGGGCTTCAGTAAGCTTGAATCTACCCAAATTGCACTCTGTGCCCACATTTCAGGTTCATCACATCTTCCTGTTCTCAGGATGCTGAAATGTATGCAGAAATCCTGGA
>NW_004525798.1:6755-7354 GCF_000260255.1 Octodon degus
CCTCCTCTTTTCCTGTATTTCAAAAGTCAGCTTCCTAACAAGAAGGAATCCTAGTTTGTGTAGTCTTTCTTTAGGTCAAAATTGAATTTGGAGATGGAATGAATGTATATGAAACAGAGTAGTTACCCACATGAATGCCTATTAGATGTTTCTCTGCTAATGTCACTCATTATTAATGTCCCTCATTATGCTAGCGAGATTGTTGACCAGAACTCAGGTGGAGGCCTGAGAATGCAGAAGTCATCTAAGCTGCTTGGATTTGTTAGAGTTTATCTCAACTTTGCAAAGAACCACCCTAGGCTAAAGCTGGCAGCATGTGTGTGAGCAAAACCAGGAACACTACCGTATTTATATACTCAATATAAACCAATGAGGAGCTGCTAGAAAACATTGAAATGTAAAGAAAAGCTTTATGTCAAAGCACTTGACACTGCATAATATAAACAAAAATCCTGAAGGAACATAATTTACTGAAAAGGAGAGAACATGAACATCTTCATAAGTCTACGATATTTGATTTATATGAAATCAGTACTGAATAAAAAAAAGCAAATACTAGTAGAAAACAATATACTTTGTTTCTTTTTTTTAAGTTTTAT
>NW_004525798.1:7933-10023 GCF_000260255.1 Octodon degus
CTTCGTCTTTGGCCCCATAATCTTCTTGATCAGAAAATTTGGGACACTACCGAGTTACGTGACGTTACAGTACAAGTTCTCATATGTCCTGAGTCTTAACTGACCTTAGAAGGTTAGGGCCAAAATGTTGGATTTCCTTGTAGCCCTCCTTTTTCTCTAATTATGGTCTGCAAATTAGCTTGTTAACCATTCAGAAGACAAACTTATTGCTATTATCAAACAATTTAGGCTATTAAACTTAACCTCACTATCTCACTGCATTTCAAACATCTTAGGCATAATAAGGAGCAGGAATTTTTCATCAAGTGTTGATATGTTGAACTTTAAGGACCTGCATAATATGATAAAAACATTTTTAAAATTACATTATATTTTAAAAATAGGATAAAGAATTCTATACTTCTCATGTTTGCACATAAGTCCATAAATCTCATCATATACAACCTTCAAACAGGACAGTCCCACAATATTCCTTTTCCTGTCTCTTGCTTTCATTCATCACCCCCTTCTTCTTGAACATCCACCTACCCGAGAGACATCATAGCAGTGAATGGCATGTGATGACAAGCCGCCCATATTCAGACAACCAGAATGACAGGCACGCCAAACATGAAACTACAGTTACAACTTACCATCTACAGTGCAGTATCTTAGGTCACCGATATCAGTATAAATATTTAATCAGGGTGAGAATCTTTCCTATTAACTGCTAGATTTAAAAATTTTCTGAAGATTCTCCGGATCATTGCCTTGCTCATCTTTTACATATAAGTGTATGGCTTGACATTTTCATGTTTCCTAGCTCTTCTCCTTTTCCTCTCTTGATTAGTTAGTCCTTGAGATCCTGCTTTCCTTTTACTTGTATTGTATCTTTCTATTTGTATTTATTCTTTTGAATTCTTATACAAGTGAGACTATATGATATTTACACATGTGTGTCTGATTTATTTCACTTATGAGTATATGTTCAAGTGGCATCCACTTCAATATAAAGGCTTGTAGTTTATCATACTTAGTAGCTGAATAATAGTCCATTGTGTAAAAATACCACATCTTTCTCACCCATTCCTCAGGTGATGCACATCTCTGAGTTTGGTTTGCTCTTCCTTTTCTATTTGTTGAAGGTGCAGCATTAGGGTGTTTATTTGTTCCCGTTCTGTTTTCGTAATGTCTGAGTTCACAGCTATGAATTTCCCTCTGAGAACTTCTTTCATTGTATTCCATAAATTACGATAAGTTGTGCTTGAATTTTCATTGAATTGTAGATATGGTTGAATTTCTTGTTTAATTTCATCAGTGACCCATTGGTTGCTTAGTACGGTGTCATTTAATCTCCATGTATTGAAAGTTTCTTCTGGTTTCTTTTGTCATTTATTTCCAGTTTCATTGCACTGTGGTCAGATAATGTGCATGGGATAATTTCTGTTTTCTTGCATATCCTTAAGCATGACTTATGGACCAGTATGTGGCCTATTTTGGAAAATGGCCCATGTGCAGCTGAGAAAAATGTGTATTCAGCTGTGTTTGGGTGGAACACTGTGTATAAGTCCACCAAGTCCATTTGTCTCAAACTCTGGTTCAGTTCTGTTATTTCTTTGCTAAGTTTTTGTCTGGTTGACCTATCTTTTCGAAATAAGGGTGTGTTAAGTTCTCACGTTAAAATTGTGGTATTGGATATTAGATTTTTCATGTCCATTAAGATTTACTTCGTATAGTTGGGTTCTCCCGTGTTCGGTGCATACATATTTATGTGTGTTACCTATTACTCTTGAATTTTTCACATAAGCAGTATATAGTGGCCATCTCTATTTCGCTTGATCATTGTTGATTTGAAGTTGAGACTGTTGTGGGAATAGAATTGCTACCCCTGCTTTTTTCTGAGGTGCTGAGTCATGTAGTATTTTGTTCCATCCTTTGACTTTCAGGCTATGAATGTCTATGAGTTAAATTTGTTTCTTGTATACAACATATTGTTGGATTTTGTTTCCTAATTCACTGTGCCAGTCTATTTCTCTTAATTGGTGAATTGAGTCCATTTACATTGATGGTTAGAATTGAGATGTATTGACTTACGGTTGCCATGTTATTTA
>NW_004525798.1:11503-12759 GCF_000260255.1 Octodon degus
TGTCTTCTGACCTTTGTTGTAGATCTTTGCTGTATTTATAACCTTCGCACGTACTGAAGTTCAGTTGCAGCTCTACAAAGTTTGGACTTATCCAGCTGCGTCTGGCTTGGGTCTGGCTGCTGTGCTCAATCCTTCCCGCTGCTGCCCTTAAGGGTGAACCTGTTGTGCCCCTTTGGTGAGATGTTCTGCTCCTGGCCTACCTGGATACATCTATCCTCTACACTCTCCCCTGCAGGGATTGAAGGTGCAGGATTACACCTGAGGTGTGTATGCCAGTCCTGAGCTGTGCCCTGAGGGGGCAAGGTGATGTAGGAAGAAGAGGAAGCTCTCTGCACATATTCACCGGACCTGGGCTAGGACTGGGTCTGGGGGCTCCTGGACCTCTGCAGAAAATCCTACTTGGCGGGTGGGGTGGGGGAGGCCCTGCAGAGTGGTAGGGGGTGGCCCAGGGTCTGGGAGAGGGTCCAGCACACTCTGCGCCTGGGCTGGGACTGGTCCCGCTGGTGCAGGGTAGCAGGAAGTTCTCCGCACACTCACCGGACCTGGGCTAGAAGTCAATATGCTTTTTTCTTAATCCTATTCCCTTATATGGAAAATATATCATGCTCTACAAGGCCGAAAAGCTGAGTTAAAGGTCTATGCATATTGCAGATAGGATGAAAGAATATTAAGGAACATTTGGTGTGTTTTCCACCTTTGATACTGTACAATTGCTACCTCACCTGCTATGTTTCAAATCCTTCTCTTCACAAGTGATAAAGTACCTTTCATTCAGAATGTCTGTGTCTGCCTGAATCTGTGAAACTGTTTCATTTTCTCCAAATAACACAAGGTCCAACTGGACACATATATGCTGCTTCACTGCATAAGTGCACTGTGTCTCTACTAACATAGAGATGTCTACAGGCAATGTGGCCCTGAAGGGGCATCTGGGGAAGGCTGAGAGAGATGCCTTGTTTTGGGTAGAGCAGATGAGAATGTTGCCAAATGCTACAGAAACTTTTTCTGACACAGGATATTTGCCTTTATCTTTATTATCCATTGCAATAGACAGCCCACTAAACCTCAATCTATCTTTAGGCCTGCTTAAGGATGGTCTCACAAAATCGATGTCAGTGTTCATATGGTCATGCCTAGTTTTTACATTTCGGGTACTTCACCTCAGGAATGCCGTTTTCACATTCAAGAAGTAGACAGGAAGCTGTCCTTATTTCAGCAGAAATTATAGAATGAGAGAAGACCCCAATACCCAAAAA
>NW_004525799.1:0-10451 GCF_000260255.1 Octodon degus
TGGTGAGTTAGCACTACACAAAGATGCATCACCCTTTTGCCTAAGGAGGGACATTGCAAAGGAAATACAATGGAGACAAACCTTCTCTGTGGGTGTGTTATGTTCACACAACCCCAGGGAACCCATTACACCCACCTTTACAAATGTCTCTGTGTTAGTTGATACATTGTGTCACCTTGGCTGAATCAGCTCCAGATCTCAGCATGGGGGCTAGCCCTGCAGGTGGGCAGGGCCCAACAATTGACAAAGGCAGGAAGCCTCCTGCCTGGTTTCCTGCTGCCTAACACCAAGGAGAAGTCTCTGTCTTTGGAGGAGCTTTATTTATGCAGGAGATCTGATCTTCACTGTGGAGTGCAGGTGTTCAATGTCAGAGCAGAAGGAAGAGAGAGGCTTGATGAATGCCACAGCTGATGCTCCTCCTCTGCTCTTCATTGCTTTCTGCCTCATGAACTGCTGCTGTTTGCTTTGGAGCCAGCAGCATATGGACAGCACTCTGGAGTAACTGTGAGCTAAATAAACATTTACTTCCTTCGAGTGTGAGGTATATGTCCCAGCAACTAGGAAAAAGTAACTAAGACAGTCTCCAAGAACCCAGATCTCTCACACCAGCAAGAGGCCCACTGTCAGTGTGAGCCTCATGGTGACTGGAACCCAGCCTCTGGCAAGGAAGACGCCCAGACTCACTGCACACCTATGGACTGTGACTCCAGTCAAAGACACAGGTGCTTTTTGGACCTGATATCCAGGACAGCAAAGATCTGTCTGAAGCAGTGCCAGAGACCAATTTGCAGTCTGATGTAAGTACAGAAGCAAGGCAAGTTCTGGCAGCCAAAGCCCTGGCAAATTTCAATGAGTTTGTAGAAAAGGAGGAAGTGAAAAAGAAAGTAGAAATGTGGCAGGTATTTTAATTTCTTTTTATTATATCTAAGCAGGAAATATTATGTGAGAGCAAAATACATGTAGCTTTTTTGTTACAGAATTATCAAGATATATTCCCATCATACTTTTAAAGTTGAGGTGTTTCATCTGTGATGTGAATTTGATGTTATAGAAAGAAATGACATAGCATAGTTGTATTTTTGCACTTTAATCTCCATGTGAAAGAAAGCACAAGGCACTGTCCTTGGTCTGAACAAGGTGTTGATGTTGGTAGATTGTTTTCTTGCTAGCTGGTTTTGTGTGTTCAACCAGTCCACAGTAGATGGCATCAGAAAGCAGCCTGAACCATCTCGGAACCAGTGCCTGGCTCAGGAACCTCACTGAGAATCAGTGACTGAGAAATGTAAAAGATTTCCCAGAGCTCCTTGGTACTAGTGATGAATGAGCTCTTTCCTCTCAGCCTCCTCTCCCTCAGACTTGCTGGTCTCAGTCTAGTATGACCACCATCAGGGCTCAGTGCAACATATGGGAAAGACCCCAGGATAGCAGGGTGATGTTAGTTTTCTCTGAGTGGAGGCATTTGAGGTCCATCTTGTGACTTTTACTTAATGTATGAAAACAAGCCTTTAATTGAGATTCTCTCTGCTTTTTTTATCTCTGGATTTGATTTTTGGTCTTTCACTTTTAAACATACAAGTTATCCCAAAAACTAAAATGAACATTGTTTGAATAGTATGGTGTCACCTATACTTATGTTGGGCTCTTTCACATGCACTACACTCTGTGATTTTCACACTAGTCCTGGGAGGCAGAAGATACCATTCACTTATAGGTTCCTTGTTCACCTTATAAGTTGAGCATTATAGATGAGACTAAGGATCACAGAGACCAAATGACTTGCTGAAGATGACAGGGCTTGTGTGTAGCAGAGGCAGGACACATAGTGTTTTAGTTTTCATTTTCCGCTTAGGCTCTCAAGTCATTGGAAAGTTTCAGGAAACATTGTAGTTATATAATCATTTAAAGTTCTTTTTGTTTTGTTTTATATATTTTGAGTTGTTTCCTTAGCCACATAAAATTGGATCTGAAGTGACCGTGTTATATATATGACCTGTTAGAATAGGAAGGAATGCAGACAACTGGGAAGTATTGACTTGTTCATAAGATTATAAAGAGAAACTCTGTACAGGAGAGCAGGAGGTCCTTGGCACAGCAGATATAGTGAGGCTGCTTGGACCGAAGCCTCCTCTGTCGTTTTCAACCTTTATTATCCCAGGCATGTTATTTCCTCTCTCTGACTTATCTGTGAGGAACCTTCCTGCAGGACTGTGAAAGCTAAGACATAAGTCATGTATTATATTTTTGGTTTTATAGTAAGCATGCTGCAAATGTTGAGTGGGTGAATGAATGAATGGAAAGACTCACTGTACTTGAGCACTGTGGAGCACTTTAATGTCCCTGCGAAAGCCCTGTGGGAAGTCTCTGCGGAGACCTCAGTGTTAGGGACTCTATGGAAAGTTGATCAGCATGGTGTGTGCAGGAAGGGCCCTCAAGATGTAGTGGGAAGTCTGTGACAAGTCTCCGCATTTTCTGAGGTTTCAGCAGTAACTGTAGAGTAATTGCCAATCTGTTCAAGGTCTTTGGGAGGTGGACTCAGTGCTGACTGGGAGGTCTTTAAAGGCAGTGAGAGAGCTCTTGAGAGTGGAAGGTCATTGTGCCAACTAAGAGGTTTCTGTTGAGCCTGTTTCTGCGTATTTTATCAACATAGAGAGATCTTTACATATGGTCTCTGGTTTTTGCCTAATACCTCTAACATGTCTCTGGGGGGTCTGTGAAATCTGGTGAGTGTTGGGAGTGGAGCTGCTGAAGCTGGAATTGACCCTATGTGGGAGGCAGGATGAGGCCTCACTGCCTAAAGCAGTCAAGTTACCTCAGTCTTCAGCAAAAACATCCTGCCTGGACATTATGGGCTATTAGTCACTAGGCAAACTTGTGTCTTGCAACTTGCTAAAGGTATAAATAAAGATCCTTACTGTTGATGGGGAGTCCTGTCAACCAGTCAGATCATCTGAAACCTAACCTAGCTCTCGTTTTCTTGTCTCTTTTCCTCTTTCCTGCCTGAGTAAAAGAGATCACAGTGAGAGACCAACAGGTGAGGTCTTGGGAAGAATTCTGAGTGAGATCAGAGGCCTAGGAGGGAGTAGGGGAATAAGTGTCTCTGTCAAGGTGACACAAGAACTCAGAGCTATGTGAGTGTCTTGTTGTTAGACTGGGGGCTCTCAGTGTATAACACACACACACACACACACACACATGGTGATGAGCTTTCTCTGTGAGTTGTCTTTGTAGGAGATGTGATGTGTCTCTTGAATCTGCATAGCAGACCTCATGGTCCCTTGTGGAGACTGAGCATTAGGACAGAGGAACACGCTGCTTCTGTATTCCACCTCCGGCCTAGCTAGGTTATGGCACTGTTGCTGGCAGAAGCAATGGGACCATATCTACCTCAGTACATTTCAGAAAACACTTTAGGACACCAGAGAACCCAGAGGCACCCAGGCATAGCTCCTCCTATGTTCACAGTCACCACTGGGATCAGGGACACTCTGTGCCTCAGGGCCCAACCCATTCTACGAGCACTGGCACCTCACATAGTTAGGTCCACACTGGGTATGAACACAGGCACACAGGCATCCAGGTCCCTGAGAAAAGATTTGGCTGCGGGGCAGCATGCAGAACCACCAGTCAGACCCCAGGGTTGGGTGCCTACTTCTGCCTCCACCCCAGGTACAATCCACTCCCACAGATGGGTGCAGGGACCCTTTGCATGTCCTAATAAGCTGTGCTTGCTGCAGGACACTTGATCCCAGGATTGACGTCTTAGGTGTGGTGCCTGTGGCTGCCCTGTGTGGCACACAGCACAGGACATGCTCTTAGAGGAATGGCCGCTCCTCTCCCTGCCTCTTGAGCCCTGCTGGTTTTGCATGAGGCCCAAGGCCTACAGGAAGGGAAACCCACGTTAGAAACAGTGAGGACAGAGCGACTCCTCCTGGGCAGTCCCTGACCGCAAAAAAGCACGTCAGGCCCCTCCCAGCCTTTGTGTGGCACAACCTGCATGTACACCGACTCTCTTGCCTGTGGATCAAACACAGCTGGGAGCCAGGCAAGCCTGTCTGTATTACCGCAGCACAGACCCTCAACCCTTCAGAGGCCCTCATTTATAGGCAGTCTTGGGGTGCACCCGTGTGATAGGTTTCCAGACTCTCAGGTCTTGTCTTCTGTTTTCTGCCCACTGTCAGTTCATCCTCCCTGCAGGATGTGGACATACACAAGGGTACCCAAGGTATTAATAAGATGTTGATCCTCAGCAGCAAGCTCTGCTCTTTCTCAAACCCAGCCCTCTGACTCTGTGTGGGACCTAAAGGTGCTTTCTCTGGATCTGGGATCTGGATCAGGTTGGTCCCTGGAGTGGTGCAAGGAGGAGCATTTAACAACTAATGTCACCTCCAGTGTGCTGTTGGACCGCAGTGGGTATTGTGAGTGCCCTGTCCCCTGCAGCATTCACACTGGGCTGGCACCGCTCTGCTTCAGTCTTGGCTCCAGCCTTTTGTGTTCTCCCACATCCCACACTATCCGCAGTGAATGAGTCAGTTACTGGGCCTCATATTCCTGTTCCATTGCCCAAACTGCTAACTGGGACTGAGTGTGTGAGATGGACCAGGACAAATGAGATGTGAGGAGGGCCGCCCTCACATCATTGGGATTTTCCTATC
Organism: Octodon degus; assembly: GCF_000260255.1. Classification (NCBI taxonomy): domain Eukaryota; kingdom Metazoa; phylum Chordata; class Mammalia; order Rodentia; family Octodontidae; genus Octodon; species Octodon degus. The sequence goes on from NW_004525799.1 coordinate 4,653, forward strand.
CTCACTGCTGCTCTAGAGCCTGAAGTAGGCCTAGGACCTGGGAGGAGGCTCTGAGCTCTGCTTTAAAACTGAATCACTTAGTCTATCTCTGCCTTGACCATTGCTAGGTCCAGGAGGGGCTTCCCTGTGTTAGCAATTGCCACCCATTTATGACTGGTGGAGCCACATCATCCCACCTTTGATGAAAGTGTGGGGAGTTTTCAGCCTAAGATGTTTCTATGCCCCTGGTTCCTACAGCTGCCTTAAGGTAGAGGGACAGTGGAAAGGGGTTGAACCAGAGCCCAGGGTGGGGTATAGTTGGGGTTCCTTGGCTTTCTTTTAGAGTTTTCTTTGTTCCTGTAATGATGAAAACAAGAGTTAATGAAGGAGCTCAGGGGAAGGTGAGCTTGCACCCTGGTCACCCTCCACAACACTCTGTCCCTTCCAGACACCAGAGCCCACAAAGCATAGAGAAGACCTAGCCACTTACTTCTTAGGAGAAAAATAGTTTATTAGAATGCAGTACATATCACAAATGAATGGCTTGAGAAAGTCATTTTCCTGTACATAGCCACTTATTTTTCTGCAGATGGCTTTTCCTACTGAGAATAATGTGTCAGGAATTTCTCTGCGGTTCAGCTAGGACACCTCTCCAAAGGGGACAGTGCCTCAGGAAATGATGCCGGCCTGGTGCCCTGGGCCCAGGGGACCCAAGCTGGGAGGGGATGACCAAGTAAAGTTTCTTGGGGACTGAGGGGTGGGGGAGCCTCTGGCCCTGATGCCCAGTGCTGAACTGTCTAGTTTTCAAGGACTCTTGGTCATGGAAGTACCTCTCCTTCATAGCACAGCTGTGGGACATAGGGATGGCAGCTCATCCTGGCATTCACTTGTGTTCCAAGATGCAAGAAACCTGAGAGATTGTGTCCTGACCTTCTTTCTCTTTGTTCTCATTTAACTTCTGGTCACAAAATTCATGCTGAAGCATCAATTTGGTTTCTAACATCTGCCCAACTGCACTCATGATCAGTTGAGTCCCATCCGTGTTCTGGTCCATACATGGTCTGTTTTGCATTATCCTCTGGCTCTGGGCACTGCCTGAGGTGCCTTTTTTCTGGGGGTCTTTCTGTCCTTTGACTTTTTTCTTAGGTGAAACCCACTATAGAAATTTCTTGACACTTTTGCAAGTAGCCTTCTGAGGGCACTGATTTTTTTTTGTGAGGGCAGTTGAAGTTTCTTCTGGTCTAAGGTGTCTTCTCTTCTCCCATTCAGAGTGGGCTCTGAGTTCCACAAGACTGCGGTCTGCCTTCGGGTTTCCCTGGGTTCATCCTCCTGTTGACTTCTTGCCTGTAAGTAGGAGTGAACATCTTGTTTTGGCTCTTCTATGTATGCTGCTGCTGTGGGATCCTGGGCTTCTGCCAGCTCATGCTGCTCCTTCTGTCTGCTACTAGACCACCTGATGTGTGAGACTAACATTTCCACAGGGGGCAGTTGTGGTGATGGCACTGGGTCATGGCAGATGCCAATCTGTCTGGAAGGTGGACTTCCAAGACACAGGCTTCAGGAGGATTCACAGGATTACAGGGAGTTAACCCCTGTTTGGTGGAATTTGCTCACCATGTCTGCCTGCAAGCCTGGCTCTCATGAATTGTGAGCCACACATGTTCCAGAAAGCAAGGGCACATTGAGGCTGCCTCTGCCAACCAGAATCACAGTCCAGCTCTCACAGGTTCTGCCCACAATTCTGTGTGTGAGTTGCTGTGAAGGCCCTGTGCTCTCCTGTCTTTTTGGGGGAGGGGTCTCTGAGGACCCCTGGCTGTTTCCAGGAGGAATACTTGTCTGGGACTGCTCAGTCTCCTTACACAGGAGAGAGGAGACAGAGAGACTGCTCAGGGTAGGGACAGACTCTCTGAACTCTACCTCCTCCTCTGGAAATGCCTGAGGTAGTTTCCCTAGAAACATGGCATCCTTAACTGTCAAGAGAGCCCATGACATCCCAGATGAGGAGGTAAGTTCAAACATTGGAAAGGGTGACAGAGTGGAGCCTTTGTGGGTCTAAAGATGTTTATGGCCTTGAGGAGCTTGAGTGTGAGGCCCCACCTGTGCCTTACCAAAAACCTTGTGATGTGTATCTCAAGGTCCTGCAGGGTGCATGGTTTCGATAAGGAAAACTTCTGGATGGGACAAACACGGGTTTCCTGAGCCCTGGAGGATGGTGACTTTCTGGTTTCCATGTGGGTGTCAGAGGCAGAAAGTCACCGTTGATAGTGAGCAAGGATGGGCGCCCTCTCAGGGGAATCAGCCCCATGTGGATCTTCCCCATCTTCACTCCCAAATGCTCTGTGAGCTTGACTTCGTTGTGTTTCTTCTCCATGCTTCCTGGTGAGTCACTTCCTCTCTTTCTCTGTGGACCTTGTCAGGTTTCTCTCTGACTTCTCCAAGATCACCCCCTAAACTGTACTTTTGGAGCTCCCTAAGGCCCTGGAGACATCTTTTGGGGCCTTGCCTGTAATATGCCCAAGACTCTTGCCCAAGTCCTGATTCAGCTGGATCCTCACCTTCTGTATATCCCTGCTACCCTCAGCTATAGACAGGGATAAAGGAGAGGCCCCAGGCTTGTCTTTGCTGCCTTTAGCGATAGACACTGATGAAAGAGAGGACCAAATCTTGTCCTTGCTACCTTCAGCTGTACACATGGGTGAAGGAGAGGGCCCAGGATTGTCTTTGCTTCCTTCAGCTATAGACAGGGATGAAGGAGAGGGCTGAGGCTTATCCTTGCTGACTTCAGCTGTTGACACGGATGAAGGTGAGGGTCGAGGCTTGCCCTTGGCTTGACAAGCACGAGCCAAGTCACACCAAGGCCGTGTTAGTTCTTCAGACTCCTGAATCCTGCAGAGCAGGTCCCACTGGTGTTCAGGGATCCACTTTTGGATGTGCTGCTCCAATATTTCCCTGAGCACAGGGCTGACTGGAAAACTGTGAGGAAGTGGTACAGCGGCACAAATGTCCTGGAGAAGGCTGGGAGTGGAGTGGCTGTCAGACTCCTGAGACCTTTGGATTCCTGAGGGGACAGCCCCTGCCCACTCCAGTTGCCTCTGGCACAAGAGTTTTTCTGGGGCTTGTATTTCAGTTGGGGTGGGAGACTGTGGGTTATTGTGGGATGTAGAACCAGCTGCTCCACAGCCCCTTTTGTGAGACAAAGTGGTGACAGGATTTGGGAATGGAGTGGGGGTTGGTCCAAGTCTGGGCATGACCAAGAGTTGGGGACTTGTATTGGGGTGGAGCTCGGGGTTCCAGACAGAATGGTCCCTGAGCCTGGGAAACTTGCAGGGACATTTTGGCCTGCATGCAAGCTATGCAAATATTTGAGATTTTGTTAAATAAAATGTGGGAAAATGTGGAACAGGACAGTCCTGGGAGCTCCAGGCAGCAGCAACCAAGGATTCGCTGTGCAGGGAGACCACACCCCAGAAAAACTTGCTGCATTTCTCCCAAAGGGGATCCCCAAGATCTTAAAATATGACAGCTGTTGAGGACAGAGCAGCTGAGCTGGCCTCTCTTCGGTGTCCCATGAGGGTTGTGGGACCGTGGCAGAATCGGGGGGACGTGGTAGGGGGAGAGGAAATGCAAGTGGCTGGGACGAATGTCTTTCCAGGGCAAGCAGGTGCTCTGGATGCTGAGAGGCAGTGAGGGAGGTAGAGGAGCGCTCAGGATCTGAGCACGGTGCTGACCAGCCTGGTGATGGAGAGGAGGCCAGAGGTAGAAGGTGCTGAGTGAGAGGAGTGGTGGCAGCATCTGCTGGAAACAGAGCTGGAACATCCACATGCTCCTTGGATGGCATCAGGGCTGTGATGGGTGGACTTGTGTGCACAGCAGCAGGGAGATCTTGATCAGGGAGCACCGTTGGGAGGCTGCAATGAATAGAGGCTTAGTTGCAGCCAGGGCAGGGTCTGGGTGCAGGGCAAGGCAGGGACCTGTGTCCAGGGCTCTTCCACTGCTCTTTATCAAGGCCTCACTGTTCTCTTTCTATCCACGCTTTGTCCCAGGGCATTAGAATCCCCCTGTCCCAGGGGTACAAGATTGCCCCAGATAAAAGCTGCTCAATGACCATGGTGTCACACTACTGGAAGGAGGCTGGAGAGAAAGGAGTTCTTTAACTTTCTGCCACAGGAGTCAGTTTCTGGGTCTCTTTCAGGTGTTTCTGGATGTCTACAAGTGGGCATTAGAAGCCTGGTTACAAGAGCTAAGGGCAGCAAAGGGATTGCGAAATTGAAAGATACTAATGTGAATATCCCCTTAGGAGAGACCTGTGGCATTGCACTCTGAAGCCCAAATATCAGTGTCAAGTTCCTATGGCCCAGCATGGCACTGGCTGCATGGTATCCACATGGGCATTGCTGCATCAGTAGAAAGTGCCTCCATAGCCTTCACCCACAATGATCCTTATAGAATTGTGCTGTGGGGAAAAGGATAGGGTTGCTTCAGGAAGGAATCAGCCACTGAAGAAGGAAACAGCTGGGTTTCACCTTGATGCCCACCTCTAACTTCTTGCTGTCTTGTGCTACTGCTAGCTGCACTGTCCCTTACTTTTGATAAGTTCCAATGGTGCAGCACAGCTTCCTTCTGAGCAGGGAACCTGAGGAGCAGTCACCTGCTGCCTGCCTGGCCAATAGACTGTCTCTTAGGACTCTCCAGCTGACATTCCCCCAGGGACAGGCAAAATCACCTTAGTTCTGGGACTACAGCACTGAAAGGCAGAGTCTTACCTCTGAAAGTGCCAGTCCTCTTCCTACTCCTGCTTGTCCACCTCATATGCACTGGACGTTGAGACACGGAAAATAGTGAGAGGCCCTGGCCTGATTTTCCTCTCTCCCTGACAGGATGCAGACACTCAGAACTCATGAATATTATGGCACTCATCAATGAATTATGAAGCCTGTTTCTTTTTTCTTTGTTCTTATTCATTTTAATAATAATAGTATCTTTCAGTCTTTTCAGAAACACACAGGAGCTTTCTAAAATGACATCCCCATAAGGGGTCTTGAATTCTCTGCTCAAAAAACAATTTCATTTTTATAGCTGCAACTCAGCTTTCAGAGGCCAGGGCCATCTGCAGGCTAGGGTGTGGCTGAACTCCTTCTGTTGCTGCAGAACAGTGAGAAAAATTCTCCTATGTGAAAGAGAATGGGAACCACCAAGGCTTTATTTAGCCAGCAGATGATGCCCCAATGCAAGATCTGGGAACACTGACCCTGGGAGGACTTTGTATTGACGTTATGTACCTTTGTAAGTAACCGTGGTAATCACACTACTTCATTTTGCAATTTTAGAAGAATGCCACACAATTGTTACAAGGTTTACATTTCCCAGAAGTTTACATTTCCAGTCAGGTGGACATGTAGTTTAACATTTAATGTGCCTCTCAATTTGATTCACCAATTTTTCCTTTGTTTTATGACTTGTTCTTTCTTTATGGGCTATGGTTAGCTAGAGGATAGGGGCTAGAGGAGCCAGCTCATCTGTTTAAGTGACTTTAAAAATGGTGTTAGGAATAACAAAATGGAATCTCTCCTTCCCTGCCATCTCAGTCGTCAGCTCAGCTCTCACATCATCCCAGCACAGAGCAAAAGTTGGGCCTAGAAGCACCTGCCATGAGATGTGGACCAGAGCCAGGTATCAGGCTCTGGCCTTCTTCCCAAGTCCTCCGACCTCTGGAACCCAGGCTTTGTCCACTGAGTCATCACTTTTTTGTTCACACTGGTACCTCCAGCAAACCACCCTGAGGTCTGAGAGCATCACAGAGACATAATGGTGCCTACTTTC
>NW_004525800.1:0-7125 GCF_000260255.1 Octodon degus
GAGGGGAAGGGGAGAGGTAGGGAGAGGGAGGGGAAGGGGAGGGGCATTGGAAAAGAATGAAGTATATACTGACACACATTACGGTGCGGCTGAACCTTTAAGTCACCGTGCCAAATGAAACAAGCCAGCTACAAATGTTTGCAGGGTGAATGATTCCATTTGTAAGAAATACTCTAAATAAGACAATCTACAGATACAAATAGACCAATGGGTGCCTAGGGCAAGGCAAAATAAGGAGCGACTGCTAAAAAATAGGAGTTTTGGAGTAAGAGCACAAAAATGTCCTAGAATCCACTGTGGTGATGGTGCACAGCACTCTAAGCACACAAAAAACATTAAACTTTACACTTCTGACAGGTGGATTGTGTGATATGTGAATCACATCTCAGTGAATCGAAAAAGATAAACATGACATCTCGTGCCCACCCTAGGTATACAGACATTGGCGTCCAGTCTACTTAGCTAATGCCTTATAAATTTACTGTACAAGATAATAGCAAGGTGGTAACTGCTAAAACATCCCCTGGGTCCGCTCAGACTCAGTGAACCAGGCCAAAGCCTGAGCACAGGAAACTGTGCAGGAGAACGCAGATGTGGGCTCCACAACACACAAGACTGAGGGACAGCGAGCGACATCAGAGTGGGGAGGGGGCCAGTGTGCTGCAGGCCTGCAGAAGACTGCAGGTCCCACCTCAGGGAAGGAACAACAGCAGGGTTATGTCAAGGACATGACCACAATGAGGCCTGCAGCCTCAGAGAAACTCAACAACCCACCCGAGAGGGACCTGGGGCAACTGCACAGGGACCCAATTAGTGTGAATCACAAGTATGTGTCATTTATGAATAACAACATAGCAGGCAACTCAGATAAGTTCTATAATAAAAATAACAGATACTGTCCATCAGGCACTGTTATTCCATACTTCATACTTTTAATGTATTGTACCTATTATGGATTGTGTCTAAGTGTCCCCCCAAAGCCTCATGCAGTCATGGGGCAGCTTCTAGAGCTTGTGGTGTGAGTACTACCCCTGCTCTGGGGTGGGTAATCTGCATTACAATGTAAGGAAGGGAGAGGGGCTTGCCAGAACCCCAGCTCCTGGCCCTCCCTTGCTCTTCACTGTTTTCTGCCACCATGAACTGCTGCTCTCTTCCATGTGCCACTCTGCCTTGGAGTCAGCCAAGTGTGGACTGAAACCTCCACTAACTGTGAGCTAAATAAACCTTTCCTTCCTTCATTTTGGATGTCAGGTATTTGTACCAGCAACGAGGAAAAAGTAAGTGAGATAGTATCTATAAAACAACCTTCACAAGGGGTCGGTGATATAGTTCAGTGGTTTAAAGCATCCGGGTAGGCAAGCTCAGGGGACCACAGTTCAATCCCCAGTACCACATGCTGTGCCAGCCCCACCCTCAGGGTGGGCTGAGCTGGCCAAAAGAAAAGGAAAACAACAACCCTCAGAAATAGCTATTTTGGTTCTCTTATAGTCAAGAAGCCTGAGTCACAGACAGGTGAGTAACATGCCTGAGTCATTGGTAAGGACAGAGCTAAGTAAATCCCAGGCCTCACGGTCCCAGGGTCTATCTTAACAACTTTACCAAGCTACCCTTAGGAGAGCAACACATTTCTACCACTGAGCCATCAGGATCAGCAGGAGCCATGGTTCATGTTGAATTCCCCTCAGCACTGAGCTACAGGGTAGGTCTTTAAAGCCCTTCCTGCCAAAGAGGATCGGCCGTGGAACCTGGCTAGGGCTAGCCCACAAGCTGTGGTTAAATGGCAGCCACATGGAGTGACACAGGCTCGGCAGCCAGAGGACATCCAGTCAAAGTCTTTTGTTTTCACCACTATGAAGCAGTGCCTTAGTCTCTCCAGGCCACTGTAACAGCATATATAGATCAGGTGACTTCTAAACAACAGAAGCTTGTTTTTCACAGTTCTGTAGACCAGCAAGTCCAAAATGAAGGTGCTGGCACATGCTGTGTCCAATGAGGGCCCAGTACCTCATAGGCAGGTATCTTTTTCATCTAACCTTATACAGCAGAAGGATGGGGAGTCTCTCACAGGCCTCTTTTATAATGGGACAAATCCTGTTCATGATCCATTCATCTCTCATCTCTTCAAGGTCTCTGCCCCTTAATACCATCATCTAGGGAGTAAGAGATCCTGAGAGGAACATAAACATCATTCAGTCCATAGCTGATAGCTGTTGTTTTGTTTTGGTTTGGTTTCAGATAAAAAACTGAAGTTCAACAAGATTATGCAATTTGGCTAAAGACACAGCCAACAACAAACCAAAAGTAGATGCCAGACTTTTGGTTCCAAGATGGCAGCTATGACTTGGCCTTTGGAGATCGGCAGGCAATGTCCACGAGCAAGCAAATTGTAGATGAGGGGAGCAGAATGGGTAAGAACTGTGATCGGTGGCCAAAGTTGGGCTACATCAATTACTCTAGCATCTTCAAAGAGCTATTTAACTTTTCCTACCCTTAATTTTCACCTATGAAACAAGTTTAGGACTACTCTGATAATAATGTCTAACTCTTGGGGTTGCTATGGGAACTCAGATGAAATACTATATGTATCTGCTCGCATGCCCAGTGTCTAGTAGGTGCTCAGTAAGCAGCGGTCGTTTTGAGTGGGCATTCGCTTTATTGTACCATTGAGCGAAGACCACCTAGGAGGCCATCTGGCTCTTCCTTCTGAGTCATTTACTTCTTGACTCAGAGAACAGTGCTAAAAAGAATGGCATAATTTATTTAATCAAATTCTCTCTTCTAACAAATTTGAGAGTTATTACCTAAGTTGCCCAAAGCTTTTTAACTAGTTGTAGGCAGAACAAAACCCGATCTTTGATTTGTAACTTAAAATTAAAATGATGTTGGTGTGAGATAGAAAAATACTTAGGGAACAAAACTGACACAGCTTGGGGTAGGTATTGGAACAGAGGGACAACTTGGCGGGAAAGGCAGCCACCCTCACATGGGCAGAGCAGGAGAGCCGCTGGCACGCAGGCAGAACCTCAACTGCCATCAGCCCCAGTGTGCAAGGGACACTTTGCAGGCAGCAGGAAGTGTTGCTTTCAGATACTCATTCTGTATCATCCGAGCCCCAATGCTGCAGTATTGTCTGTGCCAAACAAAGGAAACTGGAGCTTGGTTGATACACGAGAGAAGTTAACAAAGGGCTAGAACACAGTATCTTGGAAAGCATATGGCAGACACATGATCAGTGGTCGTAAAATGATCAGAGGAGAAAAAAAAGGAAAAGCCTTTTCTCTCCCTGGAGAGGGTTGTCTTCACTCGCTAAAAGACTAGCTGAAAGTTGAGTAAAATTAAGAAGCAGGTGTTAGGTGAGGGTGCAGAGTGTTAGGGAAGGCGCCTTCGCCTAAAGAGGTAATAAAGACCTGTGAGAACGAAGCTTGGGGAAAACAACCGTGTGTGATTTCACACAGCCACGCCTATATATTTAGCTGCTGAGAAGGCCTGTCTTTTGCCTTTGCCACAAATTTAAGAGCAGCCTTCAAAGGCAAATTAAATTGTGTCCTCTGTGCTATTTGCAAGGGCCAGGGGAGGTGTGAAGGGAGAGGTGGTGGGAGTGCACAGGGCAGGCAGCTAAAGAGGAAGGAGCAGGGACTCCAACCTGAGGTTAATGATGCACGAGGCGCTGGCAAGTTAATGTCACTGCTGCCTCTTCTAAGAGAAAGAAGTACTTTTGGGAAATGTGTGACCAAGCTCACTAAAAGAAAAACTTAGAATCTTGCATGTTTTTAAGCCATGTCTTATTCAAAGAAACTATGTTGACCCTGTTTTATACAAAGATGTTGAATGATTATTAAGCCAAGAAGTTATTTCAAAACTCTTCCACGGGTTAGAGCCAGTATGCTCATCCTGTTTGCTATTTTTAAGAACTCAAGGAATGATAACTAGATTTGCTTAGATTTGCATTTTGAGTGAAAAAGGCACTGGGTTCAAACGTTGTGTTAATCAGCTTTCCATTGCTATAACAAATACTTGAGACAGTCAACTTATAAGCAGAAAAGGTTATCTTGGTTTGCAGTTTTTGTAGTCCTACTTTGTGATCATTTTGCCCTATTACAGCTTTTAGTCCTGTGGCTAGACAGCACCTCACAGCAGGAGCACAGAGCGGAGCTGAGCTCAGCTTTCAGGCAGGAAACAAAAGAGAAGAGGAAGAGAATGAGGCCTCACAGTTCTCTTCAAGGACACATCTTCCGTGACTGGAAGACCTCTGACCTCTCCCAACAGCCCTCAGCTGGGGACTGAGCCTCTTCCACACAGGCCTTTGGAGGAGAATGGCAATTACATAAATGAAAAAATGCAATTAGTATTGTGAACTATCCACTGATGCCATCGACTGGGATATGAGACACTGAAAGCATGAGTCTCGGGCAATGTAAGTGTTCATAGAGATTTTCCCCAAGAGAGACCCACAAGTGTTCTAGAAAGAAGCACTGCCCTGAAACTGAGGCTGGAAAGCTAAGGCAATTTACACATAGAAGTATATCCCTTCTGAAATATGTACCTCTTCTGCTGAATGACATACACCTCCACATGGGACTCCCACTCCAGATGCTGCTTTCATTAATGTGTGTGAGGGCTGCCAGGTCTCATGCTGATGGTAATAAACAGAAGGGTTCTAGGCAGCAGGCTACTTTCCTTACTCATGGGGCATGCTTGGGAAAGTCCGGGGTTGGGGTTTTCTTTTTCCTATGTTCACATATCTACTAGCTCGGGGATTTTGATGGCACTTGTACAGTTTTCTGCACTGAACATAAACTCTCCAATCTTTATCTTCCTCCTTTTCTTTCACAGATACACTTTTAGGTTGGTGGGCAACTACTAATGCTTTCCCAGCAGTTGCTGAATTTGCAAGCTTTTCCAGGGTTTTCCCAATTTCTATCACATATATATTTTATGGAACTTAAACACACAATTGCAGATAGATTCACACACATCATTTTCTTTCTTCCCTTTCTTTTCTTCCCTTTCTGTTATGCAAAGGAACCCAGGACCTTCTCACTGAGCTATATTCTATCTCTTTTTAGATTTTATTTTGAGACCCTGAGTTAGAGTTGCCCAGACTTGGCTCAAACTTTGTCATCTTCTGGCTTCAGCCTCCCAGAATGCTTGCTGGGTTATAGGCCACTGTGTTCAGATACAAGCACCGTGTCTTATTTCCTTTTGTCTATGAAATACCCAACACCCAAAGTTAAAAGGTGATAATAAAATGAAAACAAAGTTAAAGATGGAAAAGTTTATTTAGCTCACAGTTTATGGAGGTTTCTGTCCATGACCAGCTGACTCCAAGGCAGGGTGCCACAGCAGCGGGGCAAACATTCATGGTGGCCAAAGACAGCAAATGCACGAAGAGCGAAAGGGGTAAAACAAGTCTCTCTCTGCTTCTTTTATCATATCCGGACTGCTCGGGTTAGGGCAGTGCTGACCCAATCGGTACGCTGATCCTGCGATCACCCAGCCTTAATCCCAGCACCCTTAATCCTAGCATTGCACTAGAAACCAATCACAAACTCTAGATTCAGCTGCCTTTCAAAGAGACCCAACTAAAATTGCATAGATCTTTGGTGGGACATCAACACACAAGCCAGAACATGCCATTTTCATATTTTTCTCTAGTCTCTTCTATTAAGTGTCATGGCCACCACGATAAAATATATACACATAAAAGTAACTGGGATATAACTTCTACTCACTCTTGGTAGCAATCTTTGGCGAACATCCACCTGTATTGATCTATGGGGGAAAGCATAGCCAATGGTCTTTCTCTAGTTAAATAAGTTAGGAAAGAAATCAGCAGGAGGTCTCAGTATAGGAACATCAGAATTGGAGATGTCATCAATGATGTTACAGCACACCTCCTGAGGAGACCACCAGAATGTCTCTCCTTGAAAAAGAGAATTTGGCTCCATTTTGACTAAGCCTGGACCTATTTCCACATACTGATTGGTACAGAGATGGCTGAGTATTTCTTTATTCCCTCAGTTAGTTTTAAGCAATGCAAATGGGGCTAGCTGAAGTGCTGATGTGTAGCCTTTAAAATAATGGGATAGAACAGTACTGCCCCACGTATGGCTCACAACTAGTATGTGTGAGCTAGGCTGAGTGATTCTGCACTGCTGGCTGGGGTTGCACCAAGAGAAAGAGGCTATGAGGTCTCAGAGCATGAAGATTACACATTAGAGCCAAAGTACTGATCCCTAAACAGAAGACACTTACTCAAGCTGTGATATGTGATATGCAGATTACTCTTTCTGCATCTCTCTCTCTCTTCTCTCTCTCTCTCTCTCTCTCTCTCTCTCTCTCTCTCTCTCTCTGATATATATATATATATATATATATATATATATATATATATATATATCAGAGATGCTTTCAGGCCTCCTACCTAGCCCAGTTCACAGCACTCATGTACTTCCCACCTTTCTTAGTCACTCATCCCTGAGCCATTCCCCCCTCTTCATGAATTAATAAATCCCAGGATTGGCCTTGGGTGGAGTTCTTTGTTCCAGTGAACCATTGTTCTGACTGGACTTAGGGCCCTCTTGGCTCCCCACAACTGCAAAATGCCTTAGTGCCTTTATTCTTACCATGGGTTGCACTGAAAATGGTAGATTGGAATTAACTCACTAGAATTTCAATAACTTCCCCTGGGATTACAAATATACACTCCAGCAGACAAGGAAAAGGAGGTCCAGGAAAGCTTCTGATATGCTCCCACTCCTTTCTGGGGTGAAAATCGACATCAAGGTCAGAGTTTTGAAGGCACAATACATGACCAGAGAGTTAAAATGCATCTTGTGAGAAAGCATGGAAAATTCAACAGAAGACATGGGGACAGGTTGGTAGACCTTGGAACTAGGGTAGAAGGAAAGAAAATGGGACTGAGGAAAGAAGGAGCACCTTCTTGTTGAGTTCCATCAGGGGAAAACTTAGCTTTAACTGCTACATCTATTCCCCCCACACTGCTCTTTTGGAATCATATCAGTTCTTTTTTTTAAAATAATTTTATTGAGAAACAAATAGCAATGAGACAGTTTCAAAACCAATTAGGACAGTTTCAATAATTAATACATTGCATATTGTTGT
>NW_004525800.1:7418-8725 GCF_000260255.1 Octodon degus
AAGAAAGAAAGAGAAAATGGTCATTCATTTGTATCCCCTTTTTTTGTTTAGTTTTGTCAGAGAAGAGTATTCCATTGTCATTTAAATATTGTAAGTGCATGAATTCAGCAAAATATTCCAATATAGTCCAGTAGTCCATAATAGTAGTGGGTTTTCCATAAGACTGGCAATGTCCAAAGTTGTTGACTTGAGCCTTTTACAGATCAGCATATTAATATGGCTTTACTTCTTATACTTTGTTTTTATACTTCTCTGCTGGATGGTTAAGACCAAGATAAAGCAAGACGTATATGACAAGAAATGTAACTTTCGTATCTGATAACGTCAGTCAAATCCCCTCGGGATTTATCCTGAAACCCTGTACTGGAGTTTGTAGATCCTTTGTCAGTGTCAGCCATATAGATGAGTCACAGCCATTGCTTGGCCAACTTGCTCTCTGTGAAAGCCTGAGAGAATGTTTTCTCTCCATGTGACTCTCCTTAGGCACACTCTACATCATTGATCACTTTCCTCTGTAGCCCCATAATCTCCTTGATCAGAAAATTTGGGACACAACTGAATTACATGATGTTACAGTACAGGTTCTCCTGTCTTGAATCTTCACTGACCTTGAAAGGCAAGGGCCAAAATGTTGGCTGTCCTTGCAGCCCTTCTTTTTCTCTAATTTTTGGTCTACAAACTTAGGTTTTTAACCCTCCAGAAGAGAAGCTTCTTATTATTACCCTACTTGTATCAGTTCTTACACCTAAGTCTCAGGCCTGAAAGGAATGATCTGCAGACACTGCTGAATAGGGTCAGCCTTGCACCTGTGCCAGTGCCTCCCAAAGAGACCAGGCTAGAGAAGTGACTCCATCTTTCTGGGTAAAAAGGCACAGTTAATTAAGCATTTCAGCAGCCAAAAAAAGTGCAGGGTGCCTCTGGAACTTGCATAATTTTGTGTTTCTGTTTTCCAGTATCTTCAGGAAGCAAAAGTGCTGATTCTGAGAATTTTAAATTTTGTGAGGTTCCAAGAAGCCCTTAGAGAAAGAAGATTTGCTTAGCTGCTGCAGTGCTTTGGGGCTGTAGAAATTCTTTTTCCAGATTTTCTTTAAAATTTGAAGAAGTAAGACAAAATGAAACTAAAGAAGTATCTTTTTTTTTAAAGAGATATCTTGAGGAAATTTGATTTACATAATATGTTAGCTCTCCATTGCTGTAAACAAAGTCTGAGAAAACCAACTTGAAGGAGGAATGATTCATTTTTGACTACTGGTTCCAGTGGTTTCACACCATTGTCACCTGACCTGTCCACTCTGGGCCTGTGGTGA
>NW_004525800.1:9605-10670 GCF_000260255.1 Octodon degus
ACCTTTTTTGTTTAGTTCCATCATTTGAATATTATACTTGTGTTAACTAGCAAAATATTCTAAAAGAGTCCAGTAGTCCATAATAGTATTGGGTCTTCCGCTTGACTGGCAGTGTCAGAAATTGTTGACCTGAGTTTCCTACAGCTCAACATAACACCATAGCTTTACTTTTTATACTTCTTTTTTATACTTTTCTGCTGGATGGTTAAGACCAAGATAAAGCAAGACCTATGCAACAAGAGTTGTAGCTTTTGGATCTGATAAGGTCAATCAAATCCCCTGAGGATTTATCCTGAGATCCTGTACCTCAGGTTGTAGATCCTTTGTCAGTGTCAGCCATGTAGATGAGGCACAGCCATTGTTTGGCCAATGTACTCTCTGTAAAAGCCTGAGAGAATGTTTTCTCTCCATGTGACTCTCCTTGGGCACACTCTACATCATTGATCACTTTCCTCTTTGGCCACATAATCTCCCTTATCAGAAAATTTAGGACACTACAGAGTTACGTGACATTACAGTACAAGTTCTCATATGTCCTGAGTCTTAATTGACCTTGAAAGGCTAGGGCTAAAATGCTGACTGTCCTTGCAGCCCTCCTTTTTCTCTAATTTTGGTCTGTAAACTCAGGTTGTTAGCCCTCCAGAAGAGAAGCTTATTGTTATTATCGAACAACCTAGGCTGTTAAGCTTAACCTTACTATCTGTCTGAATATCAAACATCTTAGGCATAACATGGAAAAGATATTTTTCATCAAGTATTGATATGTTGAACTTTAAGTCCCTAAAGAATATGATGAAAAAACATTTTAAAAATTAAAATATATTTTTAAATAGGCATAAAGAATTATATAATTCTTATCTTTACACGTAAGTCTAGAAATCTAACCATATACAACCTTGTTGCAGGACAGTCCCACAACATTCCTTTTCCTGTCTCCTACCTTCATTCACCACCCCCTTCTTTTTGGACAGTCATCTACCCAAGAGACAGCACAGCAGCAACAGGCATGTCATGACAAGCAGCCCATATTCAGAAGATCAGAATGACAGGCACTCCAAGCATGAA
>NW_004525801.1:0-965 GCF_000260255.1 Octodon degus
CAGCTCAGCCCACCAGGGGGCGGTGCTGGCTGGCATGTGGTGCTGGGGGATTGAACCGCAGTCCCTGTGCTTTTAGTTTGTTCTAATAGGTGCTTTAGACCACTGAGCCATCTCACCAGCCCCCACAAAACAATTTTGATATACTTGTAAAAACAAGGTAAAAAGAATCATGGGAATTGTGAAGAGCACCCAACTGATTCAAAGTACTGGAAGAGGGCTGAGGCTAATAAGGATGTGGAGAATGCTATGCAGAAATGGTGACACTTGATGCAAAGCTTTAAGAACAGAGAGGAGTGACCTTGACAAGGAAGAAAAGCTCCCTGCATAGGGGGCAGCTTCTTCTTTTTTTTTTGAAGCCAGCTCAGCGCACCCTGGTGGCAGGGCTGGTGCAGCATGTGGTGCCAGGGATTAAACTGCGGAACTGAGCTTGCCTAAGCAGGGCTTTAAACGGCTGAGCCCATGGGGGCAGCTTGTTGGCATAAGCAGTGTGGCAGATACTGTCTCGGTCAGCACACCCACAAAAGCAACACTTCGTCCTATTTGCTGCTTCTCCTATGCCGTGGGCTCACACACCAACTAGCAAGCTTGCCAAAATGACCTTAAATTATTTTTAAGGGCCCCTGAGAGCATGCTTTATGAGGCTTCCTATTAAATAAAATAAAAAAATAAATGCAAGAGTTTCAGTGTATGACCTCGTAAAATCTGTTTCAGCATTAACTGATCATTTCCTTGGATCCTGGTATACAGCTGGTCCCCTGCTTTCAATGTTTCAACTTCACCATTTTTTTTTCCTTTTTTCTTTTCTTTTTGGTGGAACCAAGGATTGAACTCAGGCCCTTGCACTTGCCAGGCAAACACTTATTCTACTGAGCTATCTCCCCAGCCCATTTTTCAGCTTTTAATACTGCAAAAGTGACAGACACTCAGTACTTAAAGATTGTATTTCTTTTCATAGCTCATTGCTA
>NW_004525801.1:2390-3385 GCF_000260255.1 Octodon degus
TTTATTTATTTATTTATTTAGCGGAACAGGGGATTGTACTCAGGCCCTTACACTTACCAGGGAAAAGCGCTTATTCCACTGAGCCATCTCCCCAGCCCCAGCAATAGCTATTTTTTTTTAATTTTATTTATTTGGTGGGGGGGCAGCTCAGCTCACCAGGGGACGGGGCTGGCTGGCATGTGGTGCTGGGGATTGAACCGTGGTCCCTGTGCTTTGCTACAGCTTGTTCTAAGTAGGTGCTTTAGACCACCGAGCCATCTCACCAGCCCCACTAAGTAGGTGCTTTAGACCACTGAGCCATCTCACCAGCCCCATGCGATAGCTATTTTTATCACAACCTTCATGTTGCCATTGTCTTGCCACAAGCTTGCTGAGTTAGTTTTTTTTTTTTTTTAAGCAAAGAGATATTTTAGAAGAAAATAAAACTTTTCTGTGTTCCTTCTTTTATTGCTTTAGAGTATTAGTTATCAGACCTGGTAAGATGAGTCGTAAGCATTTCGAGTAGACCTTCATTCCTATCTTTGGAGATTAAGGCAGTCCAGCCGGGGCAGAGCTCATAAAACTATTTTTAAAAGCTCCGGAGGTGATTCTGAAACAGTCAACATTGGGAACCACTGTGTGAGAACAATGTTCAAATCAATTGCATCCTTTCAGCTCTGTTCAGTTTGTCTGAACAGGAGCGGTAGCAATTTTATGGCTGCTACCGGACTGGATGTTGCCTCTGGGTCTCAGGACCCTCATAACCAAAAGAAAGGCTTGGATCAGTGACCCCTGTGATCCTCTCCCACGTTGTGGTTCAGTAATCAAATAAGCCAGGCTCAAGTAATGTCTTCACCAAGCAAAACACAGTGAGGAATTTTTTTTTTTAAGAAGAAGTATGAGAGGGGCTGGTGAGATGGCTCAGTGGTCTAAAGCACCTACTTAGAGCAAGCTTAGCAAAGCAGAGGGACCGTGGTTCAATCCCCCAGCACCACATGCCAGCCAGCCCCGCCCCC
>NW_004525801.1:4987-7360 GCF_000260255.1 Octodon degus
TCAGTACATTTTTCTTTAGGTTTTTTTGATATAGAGTCTTGCTCTGTAATTCAGGCTGACCTGAAACTCACTGTGTGACCCATGCTGGACTCACACTCCCAGCAATCTTCCTGCCTCAGCCTCCCAAGTGCTGGCATTATAGGCGAGAGCCACCACACCTAGTGATTTTAAAAACTTCCAAGTTCATAGAATACAAAGATGTGCTATTGGAAAAAAATGAGCAAATTAGATGAAAAGGAGGACGATTAAATTTTTCCAGGTTTCTTCTAATTATTTCTTGGTCTTCTTTTGTTTGGTTGGTTGGGTTATTTTTGCTATTTTCTTTTTTGCTGCCAGGAATCAAATTCAGGACTACGCAGGGGGGCTTCCAGGTTAGTTCAGTTGTTTAAAGCGCCAGCTTGGGCAAACTCAGTCAGGCTCAAGGGACCCCAGTTCAATCCCCAGCTCCATAAGCTGCGCCAGACCCACCCTCAACGCAGCCTGCGCTAGAAAATAAATAAATAAATAAATTTTTCTGCTGTTCAAACAATTTTGTAAATAGACAAGCATGGTGGCATGTACCCATAATCTCAGCACTCTGGAGGCTGAGGTAGGAGGTTCACTAGGAGTGCATGGCCAGCCTGGGCTTCATGGTCAGTTCAAGGCCAGCCTGAAATACATAGCAAGACCCTGTCTCAAAAAAAGCAAATAGCAGGGTTGGGGAGATAGCTCAGCAGAATAAGTGCCTGCCTGGCAAGTAAAAGGCCCCGAGTTCGATCTCCAATACTGCAAGAAAAAAATAAATAAGTAAGCAAACAAAAAATAATAAAATGAAAATGAAAAAATAAGATGCAGAGTGGGGAATAATATATGCAAAACAGCCAATAGCAGATGTGTGTGTAGAAATATATTGGTCCATTGTCTCACATGCAGCTCGGACTCACAGTGATCCTCCAGGCATGAGCCATCATGCTCAGCTTTGAACCTGGGTCCTTGCGCTGGCCAGGCAAGTGCTTAGACCACTGAGCTACCTCTGTGGCCTGAGGCTGGTCTCGAACTCAAAACGATCCTCCTGCCTTAGCTTCCTGAGGGCTGGGATTACAGGTGTGCACCACTGCACCTGGCAACAAAACTTCTTAATAGCTTTATCTAGGGATAAAATTTTAAAAGTCAATTATAGTGTTCTTCTACATCAAATACAGCACCTGCCTGGCAAGCACAAGGACCTAAGTTTGAAACCAAGAGTGGTGGCTCATGTCTGTAATCCCAGTGCTGGGGAGGCCGAGACAGGAGAATCACTACAATCCAAGCTGCATAGCAACACCCTCTACCAAATAAATAAACAAATAAAAGATTTAAAAAAAAAAAACCTTCCTGGGGCCAGAGATCTAACTGGTAACCACAAGATCTTGAGTTTGATTCCTGGTAAAAAAAAAAAAAAAAAAAAAAAAAAAAAAAAAACAAAAAAACCCTCTTCCAGGTGGTGACCTAGCGCGGCAGTCTCCACGCCGGGCTCTGGAGTGCGAGGTCGCCGGTTCGTGCCCCTGTCCCGACTCTTTCTATAAGGGGCCAGGGAGATGGCTCAGTGGAATATAGCCTTCCCTGGCAAGCGCAAGGGCCTGAGTTCAATATCCGGTTCCGCAAAAAAAAAAAAAGGCAAGTTTCAAAAACAACCCTCTTCCTTTCTACTGGTCCTTGACTCCATACAATGTTTTTAGAACTTCTAGCATCTAGGGACATTAAGTAACCAGAATACACAGAACTTCCCCACACATCTCAGGGTGGAAGAAATGTGTGACTGTAATAGTGAAGACCTGGTCTCTGCCCAGCAGTGTCCTTACCGACAGGAGACAGCAGCAACCGCTCTAGAAGAGTGACATCCAAGGGTACAGGAGAACTAAGACACTGCCTGGGACTCACGTTCTTTCTGAACACAAGTGTGTTCACCAGGCCCAGCCATAAATGTCTAGTTGTTACATACATACATAATGTTCTTTCTTCAGAAGAAATAATTTGCCACATAGTGCTCTAAGAGAGGCTTTATTTTCCGTGAGGCCTCAAAAATCTTCTAGGCTTTGTTAAATAATGAATGTTGTTTAAAGTAGTTGTCTACAAAAATAATATTTAATAGAATAATTCTACACTACTTTTATAGATGATTCAACTAAAGAAGTAAAATAATATGACTATAATACCTAGTCATATTATTTAGCCTTGAAGAGAAACAAAATTTAGTACCTTGGAATCTATAAACCCCTCAAAAAATCTTTATAAAAGAAATCTGTTAAGTTTAAAAGCAGGGCGGCCGGGGAGATGGCTCAGTTGAATAAGCGCTTCCCTGGCAAGCGCAAGGACCTGAGTTCAATCCCCAGTTCTGCAAAAAATAGTTTAAAA
>NW_004525801.1:8580-10466 GCF_000260255.1 Octodon degus
ACACGGAGTTAGGCTTCCGCATACCATCAGGCCTTGGGCAAGCCCTAATCGCAACTTAAATATGAAAAGATTTTTCCCAAAAATTATTTAGAATAGTCCTCAAAACACACATGTCTCCACAAAGACTAGTACCTGTTGCTTACAGCAGTTCAATAACCCCAGCCAGGCATGGTGGCACCCTCCTGTAATCCCACCACTCTGGGAGCCTGAGGCAGTAGGATCATCACAAGTCTGAGCTCCGCCGGGCAATTCAGTAACTTAGGCTTCTGAGACCCTGTCTCCAAATAGTAGCAGTTTTAAAAAGGACTGGGGATATATTTTAGCCCTGGATTCAATCCTGAAAAAAAGAGGAAGAGGAAAAAGAAAAAAGAAAAGAGGAAAAGGGAGAGCAGAAGAGGAAGAGAGAAAGGGCGAGAACCAACAATGAAAGGAAATAAACTATTAATAGATACAGTGAACAACAGATGAGTCTCAGAATAATTTATGTTGAATGAAAGAAACCAGAAAGAAAAAGAGCACAGCCGAACGATTGCACCACGAAGTACAAACTTGTAGACAGCAGGGCAGAAGCAGGCAGGTGGGAGCAAGGAACAGGGTCTGCAGTTCTAAGGGGCGCAAGGAGCCTCCTGTGATGGGCATTTCAGTGCTTTGGTTGTGGTAATGATGTCATGAGTGTATATGTGTCAACGTTCATATATATATATAGTATTTGGTACAGGGTCTCACTGTGCAGCTGACTCATAGTTATCCTCCTGTTTTCAGCCTCCACAGTGCTGGGATTATAGGCCGGCACCATCACACCCAGTCTCTGTGGGCGCCTGGGAGCAGGGCTGGCATGGCATGTGGTGCCCTGGTCCCTGCACTTGCCGAAGCAGGTGCTTAGTCCTGCCAGCCTTGAGCTATCCTGCCAGCCCTCCTACATTTATATTTTAAATATGTGCACTTTGTTCTGTTCATATTGATCACTATATCTCAACACAGCTAGGGACATTTGGTGCACACCTGTAATCCCAGCACTCTGGAGGCTGAGGCAGGAGGAGTGCTGTGAGTTCCAAGCCAGCCTGAACTACATAATGAGACTTTGACTAAAGAAAGAGAAAGAAAGAAAGAAAGAAAGAAAGAAAGAAAGAAAGAAAGAAGCTCTACTTCAGAGAAATGAATCTGCATTAAAGGCCTTTTAAGTCCTTAGCAGAACACAAAACTACATGTACTAATGAGACTCCACAAAACCAATGAATCACTATTAAAAAGGACCAACCATAGAGCTGAGATAAACAATTGCTAGAGCTTACACAGACTGAGAGACTTTCTGATCTGACTGTTCAGAAAAAAAGGAACCATGTTAAATACTTGGGGAATCCAGCAGAGAATATAGAATTAGTCCTAGAGAAAAGGGGCCAAGGAGATGGTTCAGTAGAATAAGCACTTTTCTGCCAAGCGCAAGGGTCTAAGTTCAATCCCTGGTTCCACAGAAAGAGAGAGAGAGAGAGAGAGAGAGAGAGAGAGAGAGAGAGAGAGAGAGAGAGAACCATGGATAGGTTTAACTAGAAGATCCCAATAGCATTATTTTATTGCCTCTAGGAAGGTCAAAACTCCGGGGAGTAAAGACTCTGGGAATTGAAACAAGGAATTTATCCAGGCAGCAGTAGTTATTTGTTCTTTTCAAACAAAAGAAGGGGATACTGAGGCAAGCACAGGAACTGAGCAGGACCTTGAGAAGTGAGTTCAAAGACTTAGCAGTATGTTTTTCCAGTTAAGAGAACTGTTTGGTCTCTAAGGTGGGCAGCTTTATTGCTCTGTATTAGAGGCAGCGCCTCTCCGGGCTGCCTCAGCTTCTGGTGTGATCTTGATTTCAGAGCACTGTGAATAGGAGCTTCTCCAACACC
>NW_004525802.1:0-1655 GCF_000260255.1 Octodon degus
CTCCTCAGAGGGATTTGCATGGGAGAGGTCTTGGCCCATGAGACCTCCTTCCCAGGAAACATACAATTTATGATTGCTGCCCATCATTAGATGTCCCATAAAACCTCCTTCACAGGACATATATAATTTATGATTGCTGCCCATCACAGAAACTATAAAAGTTCTGCTGTTTATGACCACCTCTACACCAGTCAGAAACATCTAGCAACCTATATGGTAGGACTACATAAATGCTGAATGAGCATATATCTGCCTTAATCCCACTCAATTCGTATGCCTAAGGAGGAGCCATAAAATAAGGCTTTTTGGAGCTAAAGGATAAATTGACCTAGTAAGAAGGAGCAATGTGATGGCTCAGAATGACCAGTATAATCAAGTATCTAGAACTACAATGTCTAATTCAAAGTTATATAAAGTATCAAACACATGTACTTCCTGTTCTCTGAATTTCTCACAATACAAATATCTCACAACACATACTAAACACACACAGACACATGCAATCGCACACAGACACACAAAACATATGCCAGGAAACGCCTAATTAAAAATCCTCCAGGAAGAGGAAAAAAGTTCTTACATCACTAGTTTGATATGAACTTGATTGATTTCACCTATAAGCCTAATACAAATGGATCAAAAAATAAAGGAAACAATGATCAACAGAAAAGTGTCACTTGCATTCTGGACATACAAATCAAGACTGGTTACCACCTACGTGTTTACATACTTATAAGTTTGACCAACCCATGATGTTAACCTTGCTGCTACAACTATGCATACACATACAGCATAAATGTATAACAAACCTGACAATATGTACACAATGAAAACCTACTGCTATAGACCCTAAAAATATATCAAGCATACAGTTCTCTCATGAACCACACTAAAAGATCCTTACCAAAACCCTAAGTTTTACAATACACATATTGAATAATTTTTGAATCTATGCAAGTGTATACATCTTCTATCTACCCAAGCCCATGCAATGAACCATCACCATCTCCTAGAATATATACATTATATATGCATGTATTCAAATATACACACATGAAAATCCTGCACTTCCCAAATATGTAAAAAAAAAAAAATAGGGATCCCATACTATGATGCAGACCAGCACGGAGGAGCTGCAGACAGAGAGGCCTGGTAGAACCCAGAACATGGTACTTAACTGTAGGAAGGAGACTTGCAACACAGAGACAGAAGTAGGGAAACTGGGTGAACTTGTCTTCCTGGAGTACTCCAGGTATGAAGCAGGGAGGTGTCCAGATATAACTCAGGGGAATTACTTTACAAGCACACTCCCACTTTGGGATGCTTTGTTATATAATTATAATGCTTGCTCCTTTAGTCTAAAGTACAAACCATTAGTTATTGCAGTATGTCAAGTTCTAAATTTCACTTATTATTATTGCTAATTGTACTATTATAACTAAGGTATCATACCTGTCTTAACCATAAGTTTTTCCCTTCATTAATATAGCATAAAGTGCTGAGGCAATAACCACAACAAAGCACTACACTGAAGGACAAGATGACAGTGACAAATGGGAACCAATATCCCATTCAATAGAGATTGCAAGATCTTTGGACAGAAACAACTAGGAATCTGTGACACACAAAAGAGATCCTTCTTCCTCACAAGTGCA
>NW_004525802.1:1925-2563 GCF_000260255.1 Octodon degus
AGCCCAGAACAAATCCAGGAGACATAAGCATAGAAAAGATAGAAAGTTATGTGCTTGAAATCTTTGAAATGATTGCAATTGAAGCAAAAAACAGCTCCAGATTATATAGAGGATATCAGATCAGAGCTAATCTCTCAGGTTAAAAAAAAAGAGTTGATAACAATAACAAAAGAATTACTGAGTGTATCTAAAAAAGACACTGTTAAAAAAAAAAGGAGCATAGAAAACGGATGGAAAGGAAATGCCAGACCAGAAGCCAGTGGGTCCATCCCATACTGCTGGGCCCAGCTGGGCATAGACTGATGCCCAGAACCACAGGAGCATTCTCATGACAACGAGATGGCAGCATGTAGCTGGGGTGAGCTAGTCTGCCTGGAGGACACTAGGTGTATAAAGGAAAGGTGCCCAGACAGAATTCAGGGGAACTAACTTAAATAAAAATGTCCGCCTAAGATCTGCTTTTTTATACAGCTATAATGTTTCCTCCTTTGGTCTAAAGTACAAGTAGAAGTGATAGCAGAAAAGTTCTCAAATGTGGGGAAACAACCTGATATGCAGTAACCAAGGCATATAGAACTCCAAATATTATCAACTCAATTAAAACGACATCCAGACATATAATAGTCAAGATCCCAGAA
>NW_004525802.1:2974-3895 GCF_000260255.1 Octodon degus
AAAAGAAAACTCATCAGAATTACTGCAGATTTCTCCTCAAAAACCATTAAGTCAAGAAATGCAGGGAGCGAAGTAGTTCAAGTCCTCCAAGGAAACAAATTCCAACCTAGTCTGATATACCCTGCAAAACTCTCTTTCAAGTTTAATGGAGAAGGGAAATACTTCCAATGACAAAGAACAACATAAGAAATTCATGATGACCAACCCAAACTTTCATAGAATGCTAAAAGATACTCTAGAGAAGAATCAAAATGACTGCTATGCCATGAATGAGAACACAAAGACTCACCAATTATGGCAACCAATTAAAGAAAGGATAAAAGCAGGGAACCAACAATAGGAAAATAGCATGGCAAACCTAAGTCAATACATATCAATTATAAGCACCAATGCAAATGGGCTCATACACCAATTAAAAGAATTAGAGTGGCATAGTGAATTAAGCAAGAAAAATTCAACAACATTCTGTATACAAGAAATACAGAAATTTTTAGGCTAAAAGTCAAAGGATAGGAAATAATACCACATGCTCCAGAACCTCAAGAAAAACAAGGGTTGCAATCCTGTTCACAGAAAATCTGAATTCAAACCAGGAATGATCAAATGAGATAGACAACATCAGTGGAAAAATTCAGGAGGAGGAGATAACAGTCACACGTGTGTGTGCACCGAGTTTGGGAGCACCCAGCTATAAAACAAAAATTTTAAAGGACATGAAAAATGAAATAACCAATATCAAAATCATAACAGGGGAACTTAACACTACCTTATCACAAAAAGAAAGGTCATCCCAGAATTAGTCCAGGCCCGGTGAGTGTGTGGGACAGCTTCCCACTACCGTGCACTGGCAGGACCTACTAATGGTACCAGCACAAGCTTAGCATGGGTGAGACCCTGTTCCACCCCCTTTGGGACCCCCCC
>NW_004525802.1:4690-5131 GCF_000260255.1 Octodon degus
ATGATGTAGAGTGTGCCTAAAGAGAGTCACATGGAGAGAAAACACTCTCTCAGGCTTACACAGAGAGCACACTGGCCAACCAATGGCCATGACTCAGCCACATGGATGACACTGACAAAGGTTCTACAATGTCAGGTATAGGATCTCAGGAAAAATCCTGAGAGGATTTCTCTGGCCTTAACTGACCCAAAAGCTATAACTTTTGTTGCATAGGTCCTGCTTTACCTTGGTCTTAACCATCCAGAAGAAAATTCTAAAATCAAAATATAAGAAGTAAAGCCATGTTGTTATGTTGAGCTGTAGGGGACTCAGGTCGACAATTTCTCACATTGCCAGTGAAGCGGAAGACCCAGTACTAGTATGGGATACTGAACTCTTTTAGAATATTTTGCTGAGTTTACACACCTATAGTATTCAAATAACGGAACTTAACAAAAAAAG
>NW_004525802.1:5231-5671 GCF_000260255.1 Octodon degus
ATGAATAGAGTGATTTGTTCTAATGGTGTTTGTAAATAGGATATCATGCCCGCATCTTGTACAGCAATGAACCATTAGGAAGAGAGTATACAATGTGTTAATTATTGAAACTGCCCTTCCAATTTGATTCGAAACTGTCTCATTGCTATTTGTTTCTCAATAAATTTATGAAAAAAATATACAAAATTAAAATAAATGAATGTTCTAGAGAGGGACGAAAATGAACACAAATCCAGGAATGAGACCAGAAGGAACCCATTGTATAGGGCAAAAAAATTAAACACAGGAGAAGGAGTAAACAAAAGCAGGGAAATAACATGGCGATCATAAGTAAATACATCTCACTTATGACCATCAATGTAAATGGTCTCAATTCACCAATGAAAAGAAAAAAACTGGCCCAGTGGATTAGGAAACTAAATCCAACAATATGCTCTATA
>NW_004525802.1:7599-8399 GCF_000260255.1 Octodon degus
AACTCCTTTCTGACCACTGTTCTACAGATTTTGAAAAGAACCTAAATCCACTAGTTAACTACTTTAAAAGACAAATTTTCACTGTTCTCAGTAGCTTCAGTAATTAAATCCACTAGTTAACTCACCAATGAAATTAATTTTCAGCACCATATAGCAATGAATAAGGCTTTAACTGTTCCTGCTGGAGGTGTGTGTGTGACCCTCAGGCACTTGCAAGCTGACTGGAGGGCCAGGCTCACCTGGGTGGAATTTAAGTTATTTCTTTACATCCTACCCTAAGGCAAAAAGAAAAAAAATGAGCACCTTTCCTTCCCTTCTCGTCCAGTCATTGTCCTCTCTGTCTTCAATGGATCAGGTACAAACTGAAAGTGACCAGGAAATAGGAATTTCGGAGAAACAATTCCTTCAGGACTGAAGAAAAATCAAAAACTTTAAAGCACATTACTCATGGCAAATGAAATACAGAAGCTCTCTAAGAGGCAGAAAATTGTCTTTAGCTGTACCGTTATACCTCTAATTTTCTCTGAAGTTTAGTTTCCTCATTTGTAAAAATCAGGACATGAGCTTTATTTATTTATTTTTTATTTTTTGGCGGTACAGGGATTGAATTCAGGACCTTGTGCTTGCCAGGGAAGAACTTATATTACTGAGCCATCTCCCCAGCCCCCTGTATTTGTGTGATTTCCAAAAGAAAACAGGGCATAGGTTCATGCTGGAAATTATATTAACCTTATATTTAGTAATTATTTGGTAGCAAGGAACTAAAGTAGCCTGGATGAGAGCATCTTCTCCTTGCCCCC
>NW_004525802.1:9623-10150 GCF_000260255.1 Octodon degus
TAATTATTGTAACTGTCCTACTAACCTGTTTTGAAACTATCACATTGCTGTTTGTTTCTCAATAAATATAATTAAAATCAAATCAAATAAATAAATAAAATGGAAATCAGGCCAATAATTGTATTTTTCTTTGGGATTTCATCAGGTTACTGACTAGATAGTTTGCCTCAGGCTAAGTGCAAGTGATTAAAGTTCAGATTCTGAGTGCTACTCTACAGCTTAGGACAAGAAATAGTATAATCATCAACATTAACAATCACAACCAACATATAAACATAGAATAAAATGAGCAATGACTCTCAACAGCCAACAACAATTCTAACCCCTACCACAGTTAATCATCTAAACCTGTGTTATCCCCAATCCTCTGATGTCAACCACAACAATCTAATATCAACCCCTAACCTAACACTCACTGCAAACAACTCCAAAGTAGTCAAGCTTCTTTCCATCCAACAGCAGAAATGCACAGTACAGTTGTCCACACCATTGTGCCGAAAAACATGTTTCCACAATTCCCAATCCTG
>NW_004525803.1:0-1164 GCF_000260255.1 Octodon degus
CATGCTTCCCTAATTGAACAATTTGAATAACGTTTGAACACATTGTATTCTGTTTAGACTACCTTCAGGGATTTTTAAGATATAAATGGAAATTGAACTTAGGACCTTGCACTTGCCAGGAAGTGGTTAAGCCACTGAGCCATCTGTCTGGCCCTGACCTTCAGTTTTGATTTGCTATGACTGTTCTAAGTCCCCAGGCTCTTGAGATAATAAGGTATGTGAAATTATTAACACATACATTCATATACGTTCATACTTATCTACTTCAAGTTTTTATTTTGTTTGTACTTTGGACACTTTCACCATTCTTTGGTGTATGAATTCATTCACTATTTTGTTCATTCATTCATTTACCCTGCTGTCTCAGTTACATTTCTCACACCCAAAATTAAGGAAGGAAAGGCTAATTCAGCTCAGAGTTTGTGGATGTTTCAGTCCATAATCAGCTGGCTCCAAGGCAGAGTGGCACATGGCAGAAGCAGTAGTTCATGGCAGAGCAGTGAGAGAGAACAAGCCCGTCTCCCTTCAGTATATTGTATTCAGGATACCCACCTCCCCACCTCCGGGGACAGTGTAGCGGTCACGCCCATAATCCTATCACTGTATTGGGCATAAATCACAAACTCTGAAAGTCCCGCTGGCCAATGGCTGCATAAGGCTTTTTGGGGACAACTAGACACAAACCATAGCACTTACTATCTTATTGTTCCAGATTGAACAAATCAGTTGTGATATGCTCACTTTTTCATTATACTTTCATGACAAAACATGCTTTTTAAGGCATAATAAGTAATTACTAAATAAAGTTTTTTTAAGCACAGAATTTGATTGCAATCTTAAAATCCATCCCTCGATTCTGTCTTTCTCATGTCGTAATCCATGAGTTCATTTTCATATAACACATAAGAGTAAGTTCATTGATGGGGTGAAGTGCGGTTTTTAGTACATTATCATTCTTATTATGAAAGAAATATTGACAGTTGCAGCTCTGAATTCAATGAAGTGGAAAAAAAACATAAAGCCTCTCTCTTATTTAATGTTATTATTTCATTTTATTTCAATTATTTTCTGTTCAACTAGCAATGAATTTTAAATTTTGTCAGATCTATCATTTTTTCTTATGTGCCATTAAGGAGATTTCATTAGTGATAAAATAGGGGATGT
>NW_004525803.1:3219-5202 GCF_000260255.1 Octodon degus
TTTGCCATTGTTTTCCATATATATTCTCTCTTTCTTTTACCCTCTATTTGCTGTCACTGCATTTATGATTAGTTGACAATTTTTGTGATGAAATGCTGAAATTTTTTCTCTTTTCCTTACATTCTATATCTTCTCACTTAGTGACTATCATGGATAAACCTCTTAACCTACTACAAATGACAATGGACTATTCATATCCAACAAAACTACACAAAAAAAGGGGATACAAATGAAGGACCATTTTATATCTGTATATTCAAAACAGTTAGGATAGATATGCAGCAACTGTTTCTTGATTCAATGAATAGAATGATTTGTACTAATAGTGTTTGGACAGGATATCATGTCTGCATCTTGTACTATGAATAACTACTATGAAGACAACAATATGCGATGAATTAATTATTGAAACTGTCCTACTAATCAGTTTTGAAACTGTCTTATTGCTATTGCTTCTCAATATTATTATTTAAAAAATAATTGTTACAAAACTATGAATATTGTCTTTGTAGTATTTAAACATAATCACATCCAAATATTCTACTTCTTTATATATCTTCCCTACTTCTTTCAGCTATTCATGTCACAAAATTGCATTCTTGGTACATGGTGCACCTAAAACATAAAAGAATATTGTCGTGTTTGTATTTCATGTTACTGTATATGTAACACAGAATGTGAAGCGATAAACCAAAGTTATTATAATATTAGATTTTATAATTGTTTTTATTCAAAATATTTTGATCCCTTAAATCATATAGGAAACATGAAATTGAGTTATTATCCACTGTAAAATTAATGCTAGATTTTATAACTGCCTACAAGATTTCCTCTACTCATATCTTTATTGCTTTACACAACATTTAGTTCATTTCAACCTACAGGACTGCCTTAGTAATTGTTTCCATGTTAGCTCTGATAGAAATTATCTCCCTTTGTTTCTATTTTTCTTGGAAATTCTTAATTATCTCTGAATTTTTATGCTCCTCATCTATTGCTGATTTTTGAAGGAAAGTTTTGTCAGATATAGAAACTTGGTTGACAGAATCTCCTTTTTTCTTTTTCCTATACAATTCTATATTACCTCCTGAATACCAAGTTTCAAATGAGAAGTATACTGCTAATCTTATGAGGACATTTTCTATATGGGTTTCTTCTGCTCCTCCTCCTTCTGCTCTTCCTCTTTCTTCGTCTTCTTCTTAGACTGTCATTCCATAGTGTTTTTGTTTGTTTGGTTGGTTTTTTGGCAGAACTGGAGACAGAACTCTGGCCCTTGTGCTCACCAGGTAAGCGCTTATTCTACTGAGACATCTCCCCAGCCCCCATTCCATAGTTTACACTGGCTTTGATCTCACCCTACAGCCCAGGTTGGCCTCAAACTCAAGGTGATCCTCCTTCCTCAGCTGCCTCAGTGCTGGATTTACAGGGTGCACTACCACACTAAAGCATGAGTTGCTGTTTTTCTGTCTTGCTCTTTCCAAATTTTCTTTTGGCTTTAGCATCTGACATTATGATTGCAGTGTCTCAGTCCAACTTCATGAATTCCTCTGACCTGCAGTTCCTTGATGTTCTTTAATGTTAATACATATGTTTTTCATTAAATTTGGAAAGTTTCCATGCACTTTTTTCTTCAAATGTTCTCTATACCCATCTCTTTTCTCCTGGGATCTGTGTTTGTTCTCTTCATAACGTCAATAGGTTATTCAAATTCTGTTTCCTTTCCTTCAGTCATTTCCTTTCTATTCCTCACTTATTTTATTTCCCTTGTTTTATTTGCATGTTTGTAGTTTTTCCTCATCTTCCTATTTTAAAATATATATTTAATCTAAATGTCTTTCATGAATTTTCATTTCAATTATTATAATTTTCAACTACAGACTTCCTTGATTCTTTTTGTTGCCCTCTTTATTACTATTATTTTTTCTGATTTTCTTGAGCTTTTCTACCTCTCCCTACAATTCTTTACATTTAGTTACGATAATT
>NW_004525803.1:6957-7597 GCF_000260255.1 Octodon degus
TTCTTTCTTCAGATCAAATTTTCACATTGTTGCTAGCAATTATCAAAATAGTAGGACTTAACAAATTCAGCAGAAAATTAAATAAAGACAAATGAAATGGATACTACATAAAATATCGAACAATTTTCATGCTCTTGTGAGAGAAATGAAGCAAACAATACCATGTTGTCTTTTGCTGAAAACTGGTGTCTAGATTTTCTGAGAAGCTATTTGAGCTGACAACATCAGTTTATTTTCTTATATGAAATTTTCACTGAGATACTATAATCCTGTAGTACACTGACCATTTAACTCACTTTTTCATAGAATGTTTACTTGAGTTCTACACTGGCATTGTGACAATATGGACTTCTAAGTAGTGTTATTGTCTGCATCCATAGCCTTTCCAGAAATAGCATGTGCTCAAATTCATCCATTTAAACTATAACAGTTTTCATGGTGAGGAATGTTCAGTAAAACTGGAGTAGTTCATTACAGCGTATTTTTGTTCTTATTTTTTTATCTACATGTGAATTGGATGTTCTGTGAGCAACACAGATTTAGAGCAGATTTGAGCACAGATTGGGAAATTTTTTCTTTAAAATGTCCAATAGGATATATTTTAGTCCTTCACTATGGCAACTGCTCAATACTGCTACAT
>NW_004525803.1:7697-8350 GCF_000260255.1 Octodon degus
TTCTTTCTTCAGATCAAATTTTCACATTGTTGCTAGCAATTATCAAAATAGTAGGACTTAACAAATTCAGCAGAAAATTAAATAAAGACAAATGACATGGATACTACATAAAATATTGAACAATTTTCATGCTCTTATGAGAGAAATCAAGCAAACAATACCATGTTGTCTTTTGCTGAGAACTGGTGTCTAGATTTTCTGAGAAGCTATTTGAACTGACAACATCAGTTTATTTTCTTATATGAAATTTTCACTTAGTTTTCATTGAGATACTATAATCCTGTAGTACACTGACCATTTCACTCACTTTTTCATAGAATATTTACTTGTGTTCTACACTGGCATTGTGACAATATGGATTTCTAAGGAGTGTTACTGTCTGCATCCATAGCCTTTCCAGAAATAGCACGTGCTCAAATTCATCCGTTTAAACTATAACAGTTTTCATGTTAGGGAATGTTCAGTAAAACTGGAGTAGATCATTACAGTGTATTTTTGTTCTTATTTTTTTATATCTACATGTGAATTGGATGTTCTGTGAACAACATAGATTTAGAACAGATTTGAGCACAGATTGGGAAATTTTTTCTTTAAAATGTCCAATAGGATATATTTTAGTCCTTCACTATGGCAACTGCTCAATACTGCTACAT
>NW_004525803.1:9840-11262 GCF_000260255.1 Octodon degus
GATGCCATGCAGTCATCCAAGTCCCTTAAAATAATGTCAAGAACCTTTAAAAAGGGGGACCCATTTTGTCATTATTGTCAGTTCACGGCGGAGACCATGGTCTCCTTGTAGGCAGCATCGCAAGGGAGATTTTTCTTTTTACATAAAGAACAATACAGTCCACCCCAGCAACCCAAATGCAAGATCTAGGTGGTCACCCCAAGAACTCAGAGAGAAGGAGGGAGTTAGCAAGCATCAGGCTACTGAAGCCACGCAGAAGGTAGAGGGAACCATTCCTTGTCGAGGGAAAAGAAAGGTTCCCCTAGGCAGAAACAGGAAAAGGTTGTGTCCGCATTCTGTTTGTAAGGGCAAAGAGGCCGTTTGACCAAGTGCTTCCACCCTATGTCCCCACACTGTCAAGACTGGGAACTGACATCTGGAAAAGAAATGTGGGGCCAACAGCTGCCACAAGGGCAGTGATTCCTAGTAGCATTCCCTGAAAGTCTAAGAAGAGATCAAGAGATCAGGAGCTGATGTGCAGTGATGCATGCGATACTTAGTGTTTTGTTTTGTTTTTTAATCTTTCAAAGCACTTTAATGAAAGACAACTTAAGACATAAACTGCATGACAGTTTTTTTTTTTTTTTTCGTGGTACCAGGGATCAAACTCAGGACCTTGCACTGCTTGCTAGGCAGGTGCTTACACCACTGAGCTGTATCCTTGGCCCTTAAAGTTATTTGAAAAGGCCTCTTCCCTCCAAGATGGCTCTCTCTATTTAAATAGTCCATTGCATTGCCCACACATTACTAGGTGCTCTCTAAAAGGAGCTTTAAAACTTCTTTTAAACCTCAATTGTGACTTTAAAAAAATCTGTGTATAAATATATATTTTTCCACTCCTGATATTCCTATTTTAACTTTAGGCATAAAATATTCTTTCTGTATAGTTGCTAGTCTTCCAATTACAAATATTTAGTCACAGTTAATTCATTTAAACATTGGGATGAATTCTGCCATCACCTGGCAAATTTACTCCAGGGCTTTATATTTATTTACTTAGTAGACTTCTCAAATTGTATGTGTGCTTTAAAAAGCTTCAGGGCAAAAACAGTAAAATTGCATTAGTTAAAAATACAACCACCATCGGCAACATGAAAACATAACAGTAAAGCAGCATGAACACATGCATATTAACATAGTTATCATTTTAGAACTTCATTGGGACAAGCCATATTACAAAGATAGATTATCTGCCAAGCCCTGGAGCTCAGAACTGGAGCTCCAGGAAACCTCGCAAATGTGGAATTCAGATCTGAGGTGCACCCAGGCTCCTCAGAGGAGCACAGTGCTTTATCCAGAGGACAATCAAGCCTAATGTTAATAGAAGCTAGTTTTACTTGCTAAGAAGTTTCACTATAAATAAAGCCCTCTGGCTTCAAAAAA
>NW_004525804.1:0-10363 GCF_000260255.1 Octodon degus
GGATTTCTTTTTTTATTTCCAATCTGAGGTCTTCTATATCTTTCTGCAGCTGTTTCTTCATTTCAAAAGCCGTTGATTCATTGCTTTCAGCTGTGTGATTTCCAATTTGTTCTGTATTGGTGTCCTCTGCACTTGTTACTGGTGGGCTTGGGTTCTGAGATTGCATTTTGTTCCTTCTCGTCATGTTGTGTAGCACTGTCTTCTGACCTTTGTTGTAGATCTTTGCTGCAGTTATAACCTTCACACGTACTGAAGTTCATGTACAGCTCTACAAAGTTTGGACTTACCCAGCTGCGTCTGGCTCAGGTCTGGCTGCTGTGCTCAGCTCCTTCCCATTGCTGCCCTTGAGGGTGAACCTGTTGTGCTCCTGTGGCAAGATGTTCTGCTCTTGGACTAGCTGGGTGGATCTATCCTCTACACTCTCTGTAGGGATTGCAGCTGCAGGGTTACACCCCAGGCGTGTATGCCAGGCCTGAGCTGTGCCTGGAGGGGGCAAGGTGAAGTAGGGGAAAGAGGAAGCTCTCCCACACACTCACAGGACCTGGGCTAGGACTAGGTCTGGGGGTTCCTGGCGTGGCAGAAATTCCTACTCGGCGGGCAGGGTGGGGGAGGTGCTGCGGAGTGGCGGGGGGCGTCCCAAGGGGGTGGAGAGGGTCCGGCCCACCCTGCACCTGGGCTGGGATTGGTCCCACCAGTGCAGGGTAGCAGGAAGTTCTCCCACACACACAGGGGACCTTGGCCAGGACTGGGTCTGGGGGTTCCCGGAACGCGGCAGAAATTCCTACTTGGCGGGTGGGATGAGGGAGGTCTCCTGACACGTGTTTCTTTGCATACCTGGGGCTTAGGCCCAGTTCTTAGTAAAATCACAAGGGCGTTCTGATTCCTGGTGATGAGTCTTTGCTGGGAAGTAGTTTTCATACAGTAAGCATTTACATCTGCTGGTGAATCTAGGTCTCTTGGGGCTTTGTGAGGGGTCTTGTAACTTTCAGCAGTGAATTCCTTTCCCTAGATTTCTTTAACAAAGTATCCCAAACTAAGTGGCGCAAGCAACAGACATTTACTACCTGGCAGTTCTGGAAGCTAAAATCCTGGGATTCAAGCAAAAGCAGAGTCCATTCCTACCACAGGCTGTGAGAAGGACTGTCCACTCCTGTGCCCATCCTTCGGTGACATCCTGGCAAACCCGGGCATGCCTTGGCTTGCGCAAGCATTGCACTGATCTCCACTTTTACCTTTGTGGGATGTTCTCTGCGTGTCCTTGTGCCAGGACTTCTCCTGTGGATAAGGACACCAGTTGTCATGGCTGAGGCCACCCTAATGACTTCATCTTCACTCACTCCATCTCCAACAGCACCATTTCCAAGTAAGGCTGCATTCTGAGGCTCTGGGAATTAGGACACCAGTGAAGTGCTCCAACTCAACCCATACCAACAACCTGTCTGGTTATATAGTCAGGCTTCATTTCTCTGTGCTGCTTTTCACAATTATTTGCTGCCCCTCCCTGCTGGATGGTTATTACATATGCCTGTCCCATGGCTTGGCTTCGAAATCGCTTTCACCAGTACATTATGAGTAGAAATGATTTGGGTATATCCAAGCAGAAACCTTTCTCTTTTAATTTAGGCTGCATTCCAGACCTCGAGTATCGTCCGTCTGTGTCTCAGCCTGGCAGTGGTACAAACAGGGCAGAGCCTGCCTTTGGTGGCTTTGAATAGGCCGTTCTGATTTGAGGCTGTTAGGATTTTGATGTCATGGTTTGGGCAGCATAAAGTAAGACAAGTTGCCTGACACGAGTAGCAGATTTAAATTGGATGGTAGCAGAACTTCCCTCTGAATAGATTTTTTAAATTCATTCATCAGCTAGTCATTGGAAGCTCACTGTGTGCTAGGCATGGAACAGTTGTGCATTGACAAGGTGCTTGGTTGATGACACATACTTGATACTTAGTCACATACCAGTCTAGGAGTTGCAGTGAGAGTGCTGTCAGAGATTGTAGGCGGCAGGTGAGCTCCACGGTGGCCGAGCCCCGGGGCCAGGGTGATGGGGACCATGAGATTGGGTTGAATAGAAAATACACATTCTCAGCTGAGAGTGTTTTCTCGCTGAGATTAATATGTTTTAATGTATTTAGTACAGGGTCTCATTACGTAGATCAGACTCCTCGTGATACTCCTGTTTTCAGCCTCCCTAGAGCTAGGATTACATGAGCGCAATCCACCATGCCCAGTCTCAATCAGCGCCTCAGCATGCCCCGCGGGCAGGGCCGGCACAGCGCGTGAGGGATTGAACCCCGGCCTGTGCGCTCTGCCTAAGCAGGCACTGTAGGCTGCTGAGCTATCTGACTGGCCCAGCTGAGATTAAGATTTAACCAGTAGACTATCTCCCGTAATGTGGATGGACCTCGGGGTGGGGAGGGGCTCTGCCTCCCCCACCCCCTCCCCAAGTAAAGAGGGTTCTCCCTTAGACTCAGACTACAAGTCTTTCCTGAGCCTCTAGGCCATGACCTGCTCTACAAAGTTCATACTTTCCAACCCCTACAATTTTATTGTTCTTGTTGTTGATACAGCATCTCACTACGCAGTCCAAAGTCCTAGTGATCCTCCTGTCTCAGCCGCCTCGGCGCTGGGATCGCAGGCGTGCACCACCACGCCCAGTTTCTGTACCCGCACGGCGCACGCGGGGTTCCAGGGCCTGTACAACACGCGGTACCAGAGATGGAACCCAGGTCCTTGCACTTAGCAGGCAGGCGCTTCGACCGCAAGCTATCTCCCCAGCCCAGGCCCTGCAATTGCATGAGCCAATTCCTTAAAATAAATTTCTTACTCATCCCATCGACTCTCTTCCTCTGGAGAACCCTCCTAGCCACACACATCAGTAAAAGCAGTTATTTTCACATTCCCAGGGCAAATAGAAATAAACAGAAGCTTCCGCTATATATGAAACTTTAGAAAGTGCTGTGTCTAATGAGACCACATAGGAGAACCTTGATCTGCGGAGTCAGAGATTGTAGGAAATGACATCTAACTCGAAAACTGATGGTGGCAGGTGAGCTCCACGTTAGCCAAGCCCAGGGCCAGGGTGATGGGGACCAGGAGATTGGATTGAATAGAAAATACACCTCAGCTGGCTGTGTCGGCTCATGCCTGTAATCCCAGCACTCTGGAGGCTGAGGCAGCTGTCCCGAACCAGCGGGTCAGTCAACGAAGGTCACCTGGGGGAGGAGCGGGGAATTGAAGAGGGGACAAAGGACAGGAGACGCGAGAAACAGAGGCAAGACAAAGGTTCTGATCAAGCCTCGTTTATTTAGGGGAGGTTCTGGGTATATATAGGGGGTGATGGAATGAGGAAGTGTCGGCTCTTGGGGTCAGCAGGTATCTAGGCAACGGGGAGGGTGCAACCCCTAGGGCATAGCACGTGATTCCCAGGGAATGGGCAAGATGAGAAGGGCCATAAACTTGACTCAGCAGAGGAATAGAATGGATACCCGTTAATGGCCTCCAACAGGCAGCAGGATCACCACAAGTTCGAGACCAGCCTAGGCTACATAGAGTGTTCAAGGCCAACCTGAACAACATAGGGAAACCCCATCTCAAAAGAAAACACCCTACTGAGGCGTTATCACACCCAAGGAAGAGAAAATGGGTACTTGGTAGGCAAAATAAAATAATAGCCATTACAATGTTTTATGACCCTTGGGAGTGCAAATCTATCTGACAAGCTCACGTTCCTTACTGTTCCCTTGACAGTTGGGAAAGTGCGAAGATGCCCCGTATGAGAGCAGTGATGCAAATGAGGCTGGGGAATGCGCAGAGCTGCGCTATTTGGGCAGAGGAAAAATCCATACAGAACTGAGAGGCAGTGAAGACTGAAAAAGTGGAATAGTTGAGGCAAGGCATTGGGGTGGAAGGCAAGCAGGGGCAGCAGAAACAGAAGAGGCTGCTCTGGATGCAGATTTTAAAGAACATAAATCTCAAACTGCATTGACCTTAACTGTGTGAATGTCAAGTAAAACCTCCTCAGCCTAATTATCTCCCACGACAGCGTGCTGGCATTTTTGCGCCTGAGTCTCCACTTTGTGGTTGTGGTCCATAGTGTATAAATCATTACGCTCTCAGTATTGTTTCAGAGATAGCAAACAGCATTTATTAATATATCTTTTTTTCGCTGTCTTGCCCAGATTCTTGCGTTTATAATTGTTAGTCTCTGGAGTAGCTTTGTGTTCAGGTGGGACTTCCTGGCAATCCTCTGCTAGAAGACACTTTAGCCCCTGGAGAAGAAATATGTGATTTATTTCACTGGAGTTTCAAAGATGAAAAATAGGAAACTGAAAAGCCATTTTTTGTCTCATTATTGGGAATAGAATGAGAACAATGGTGATTTAATAACCATTATCATTATCTTCCTTCCAAATTAAATTAAAATTGCTTTAATATTCTATTATAAAATTCTTTGCAAAAATAATGTCAATCATTTTGTTATTTCCACCAGCTTGTTAATAATGAACTCAAAACTAATTCAGTGCTTTTGAGAGATAGGACGTAATTAATTTTGGAATCTAGAGAACTAAAATGTATGCTACATAATCATCATCGCCTCTAGTATTTTTCTACCACAACTTTAGCTTCCTTGGCATGAGTGGACCTGCTCTAAATTACTAACATGCTTTTCAGAGACAGTGCTCTGGTCATGTTATTAGAAAGTCTAGTTTTGTACGACAGCAGATGACAGTCGTTCTGTGTATGGGTTCTGCAGTCCAGCAGTGGACTCGATTCCAGGTACACCTGTTGGGTTTGAAGGTTGCTACTTTTATGAACTTGGGCTGATGTGAAAAGTCGTGTGGTCTGATTCCTCCCTGTGCCTCCCTTTTGTTCATGTGGCAGTGGCTTGTAACAGGGCTAATGTGTACATTAGGTAAGTAAGCTATGCGGAGCACGCGGCAAAGCGCCTGGTGTGTAATCACTCCTCAGTCATCTTGACCGCTATTACTTGGAACTGTTTAGTGAGTAGTTTTTAAATCACTTGCTGCCAGACATGGTGGTGCACACCTGTGATGCCAACACTCAGAGGCTGAGGCAGGAGGATCGCTGACAGGCCAAGGCCAGCCTGGACTACATGGTTCAAGGCCAACCTGAATTTGACGGCAAGACCCTGTCACAGATAGATAAATAAGTAAATAACAAAAGAAAAATAGACCATTTGTTGAGTGCTTTCTGTATACCATGCAAGAAACTTTCTTGTGGAACTCAGCATATTTTACTTGCTTGAGAGCACAGCTCAAGATATTTTTTAAACTGAGTCTTTAAAAATATTCCTATTCTCCTGTGTACACAGCTAGCATTTGAAATGATTACTTCTTTAAGCTGGGTGACAACATACACAGAAATCACTTCTTAGAAGAGCTGCTTAGAGCTGAGCTCTTCCTCAGATTTTTGTTTTGGCCACTAGGACTCAGCTCGGTGGTCTTCCTAGCTATGTGGTGAAGACAGGACAGGGAAGATGACTCAGGATTTACTGCCCTTTCAAATTTTAATTAAAGCATTTTTAAAAATATTTCAATATTTACATTTTTTTCAGAAAATGTCTTCAAAATTTAAAAATACGAAACGCATCGAGGGACTTGATAGCAATGTATGGTGAGTATCTTAACACATTAATACTTGGGGGGAAAATTTCCTCCATATTTCTCTTTCCTTAGTTGAGAAATTTTAGCCTCATCTAGAGTCCAAAAATAAAGATTTATCTCATTTATCCCTTAAATAAGGGAAAGGGTCTATACACTGGTTTATGCAGTTCCCCAGCATGCGATGCTCTGTGCTGCAATTGGACACGGAGCAAAGGAAAGATGCGCTTGGTTTGGAGCTCACCTGCTAATAACCAAGGAGCATCTCATTAGCTCTGCTGCTACACAGCTGACGACCAAATGGAGCAACAGATGGGAGATGGTTGGGGGGGGGAGTGTGGTTGCATTGTGGGTGTCATGTAACGAGATGTGTGAGTAGCCTTCATTCAGCCATGGTTTTACTAGGTAAATTCATTTCAAGGATGATAATTTTCTTTTTTTACAGGCTTTTTCTTTTTTTATATATTTAGGGAAGGGTCTACAGGGTTTTCAGGGTCTCACTACTAGATCAGACTCATAGTGATCCACCTGTTTACAGCCTCCCAAGAGCGGGGATTACAGGTGCATGCCACCACGCCCAGTCTAGGGATGATAATTTTCTTTTTCCTCAGTAATGGAAATTGAACCCAGGGCCTTTGCACTAAGCCTCATCCAGCCCTTTTTTATTTTGAGACA
This sequence comes from Octodon degus, assembly GCF_000260255.1. Taxonomy (NCBI): domain Eukaryota; kingdom Metazoa; phylum Chordata; class Mammalia; order Rodentia; family Octodontidae; genus Octodon; species Octodon degus. Next base: position 6,297 of record NW_004525804.1, read on the forward strand.
GGGTGTCGCCCAGTTGTCCATGTTGGGCTTGAACTCACAATGTCCCTGCCTCAGCACCTCCCACAGTGCTGGAAGTACAAGTGAGCCTTTTATAACTTTTTATTGGGAACTCTTAATCTGTAAGGCCAACATAAGTTTCTGTTTTCAACTTTGTAGTAAGACCATGTGATATAAAAAGTAAACTTTGTAAGTATAATACTTATCAATACTAATTTTCTTTTTGTTTTTTAATATTTGTTTGTTTTCCCTAATTTTAGGACTGAATTTACCAAGTTGGCTGCAGATCCCTCTGTGGTAAATCTTGGCCAGGGCCTTCCAGATATCTCTCCTCCAACATACGTAAAAGAAGCGTTATCAAAGATTGCATTTGTTGATAACCTGAATCAGTACACGCGGGGCTTTGTAAGTATATCGGGAGCATAAGGGGCACGAGCTTAAAAAGCTTATGCTGTGTCATGTATCTCCATAGCACTCAGGCAGCCCCAGCTCTGGCCCCCTGATGCCCTTGTCCCTCTTGTCTTCTGTCTCTCACCTCAGCTCGCTTCTCCATCCAGCTGTGATGAAATGCCTCTCTTTTAAACTGCGGAGTTGTGTCTGTTACGCCCAAAAGCCACACAGTTGTCACATAGCTCAGTGCTTGTCTTTCCCTTTGTGATAGCTTGGGAAATGGAAAGAAGGAAAGAGGGAGGCCTTTTTTTGGGTCATGGCACTGGAAATGAGAGAACCCAAAAAGCAGTGAGACTGAGCATAGCCCAGGGTCTAACGGGGTGAGAATCCCTGCTTCCTGTGGAATCTCACTCCTTGATCCACCTGCAGACCCCACCTGACGACTGGGAGGGCGGCTCATGGTACGTACCACACACGTCTAGAACATATGAGGTCCTGCGTTCAGTCCACAGCACCGCCTACAATCAAAGTCCGTGTCCAGACCCCATCTCACACCCACTCCCACACTGCCCTCCCAGCCACGTGTGCGTCCACGATAAAAACCCAGCAGTGAGCTAACAGTAACGAAAATAGAACCAGAATCTGGTTCATTGAAGTCAATCAATCAGTAAGACTTTAGCTAGATTTAGCAATAAAAAATGGAAGAAAGTACAGCATGAGAAATGGAAAAAGAAATTCATTATAGATCATACTGTCACTTAAATAGCCTTAACACTGTCATGAATAATTTTCTGTTAAGCATTTAAATAATAATACCAATTTATACACATTCATTCAGAAAATACAGCAGGATGAAAATATTGCCCTTTTTTTCTGAGAGAGTCTCACTGTGCAGTTCAGGCTGGCCTTGAGCTCACTTTGGAGCCCAGGCTGGTCTTGAATTCACAGCAATCCTGCCTCTCTGCCTCCTGAGTGCTGGGACTACAGGTGTGCACCACTATGCCAGTGCATTTACGGGGCCAGTATGACTCTGTTACGAAACAAGACCAAGAACAAGATGATCCAGTCCAATATTCCTCATGAATGTAAGAAAAATTTAAATTTTCATTAAATCAACTTCAGGCATGTGTCTGTACATGCATGTATATATGTATGTATGTTTGTGAATAGGAGGTAAAAAGCATGCTGACCAAGTGTGCTTTGTCACAGGAAGGCAGGCTTAATGTTCAAAAGTTAGTGATTGCAATTCAGTATATTAATGCAATAAAAAGAAAAATTACACAATCACCTTAGCATATGCAGAAAATACACTTTAAGAATTCACCTATCTTTTTTTTTTTTTTTTTTTTTTTTTTTTTTTGGTGGAACCGGGGATTGAACTCAGGCCCTTGCGCTTGCCAGGCAAACGCTTATTTTACTGAGCTATTTCCCCGGCCCCTCTGGCTGACTTTGAATTCATGAGGTAGCCCAGGCTGGGCCTCAGCTTCCGAGCGCTGGCATCACAGGTGTGAGCCACCGTGCCCGGTTCCCTCTCTTTTTTATTAGGACGTGTGTGCAGTACATAATGACCACATTCCCCACGAGAAGTTGGTGTGTAACGCATCTTAATTCCTGTTTCATCCCTCCCCTCCCTTCCACCCCTCTCCTCTCCCTCATGTCTCTTTATAATACAACCCTTCAGCTACTCAGGAATACTAGAGAATGGAACTTTGTCAATCAGTTAAAACAAATCTATGAGAAAACTACAGATAATATGGACAGAGTACATAATACAAAAAATTGGGTGTCTGTCATCTTAGTCTTCTAACTGTGTACCGTTTCTAATGTCATATCAATTATTCTCTATATATGCTTTAAGAAAAAAAGGTTAAAAAGAGTCTAGAATAAAATCTTAAGGCTTCTTCAAAGTAAACTAATATGCAATCGTATGTCCAATCATATACAACTATAGCTGGTATTCTGAGCAACAGATTTGATGATAAAAATCATGTATCAACCATTGTTAATCAGCTATTGTTTTGAAAATCTGTAACGTGTTATATGTTACCTTGTTTTTGTCTTTGTTTCCGATTTTTTGTTCCTGCTTCTGTTTTTACTTTTAAAAATAAAGTAAAATTAGATTTTAAAAAAATTCAAATTTATTAAAATATGGTATCTAATAATCTTTAAAAAATTGGGAGCAAGAGAAAGATGTCCACTCTCAGTATTGTTTTTCAGAATTGTCTAAAAGTCCTCAACAAAGATGTGATTAGAAAGAGAAAAACTGAAACTGATATTCTGAAAATATCATATACATAAAATACCCTAAAGAAGTCTGGGCATGGTGGCACACACCTGTCCTTTCAACATTTGGGAGGCTGAGGCAGGAGGCTTGCCATACATTTGAGGCCAGACTGGTTACATAGTGAGTTCAAGGCCAGCCTTGATTAAATAGTGAGACCCTCAAAAAAAAAAAAACCCTAGAGGTTCGTTTCTATGTAAATCAAGTATTTTATAAGGATGTATTATTATATCTTTAGTTTTGAAGTAAGTTTTCATGATTAACAACTTTTCATAACTTCACATAGGGAGTCAGGAAAAGCTTTTCGATTGATCACCATTTACAAATACAGATTTCCTGTTGGGTCTGTAATCTTAGCACCTGAGAAGATAAAGCAAGAAGGTCAAGAACAAAAGACTAGCCTAGATAATATAAAGAGGACTTATTTAAAATAAAATTTTTTCATTGAATAATTAAAAATATCAAATACAAGTTTTTAAAATTCTTAAATTTTAGGGCCATATTCCCTCAAAAAAAAAAAAAAAAAAAATGGTTCCATCATCGACTTCAATTGGTTTCTTATTTTTTAATCCAACAGGGACATCCGTCACTTGTGAAAGCCCTGTCCTGCCTTTATGAAAAATTTTTTCCCAATCAAATCGACCCAAATAAAGAAATCCTTGTGACAGTAGGAGCATATGGATCTCTCTTTAATGCCATTCAAGGGCTAGTTGATGAAGGAGATGAGGTAAGTACGTTAACATTATCATGATGTCTGTGCTGATCGCTGTCCTTCATCCCGTCTTTGTATCTTCTACTTGTTTTGCATAATTTTTATTTCCAAGTGTCATAGAATCCTGAGGCATGTACTATGAGGTTAGCAAATCTTAAATGTACAGCTGGATAAAACGCCGTGTACCTATAACCCAGATAAAGATGCTGTGCTTTGCCAGTATCCGGGAGGCTGCGCTGCCTTCCCCGCTTACTCTGTTCTCCAGCGCAGGCTGTCTGCCGTCACCGCAGGTTGGTTCTCACCGCCCTTTTATTTGATGCAAATCCAAACCTACCGCGCACGCTCTTGGGCCCGGCTTCTGTCATTTCTCCTTATACAGCCTATTAGCGGCACCCATTCCACTGCATTAATTCGTTTTTATTTTTATAGCCTACTGAGATAAGAGTAGGTGGAAGTAGGCTAGCAAGGCTGAGGGAACAGAACCCTTTGTCTTCGTTGCTACAATAACCTTTAGCCTGAGCTCGCGCACTGCGTCTTTTCATGCCAGTGTCCCATGAGCGTGCGGATGTACCCGGAAGGCCGGGCCATTTCTGTCACGCAGCACGGTGATGCAGGCCCAGCGCCGGCACTCACCTCACTCATTCACCCTAGTAGTGCCCTAGCACTTTTTTTTTTTTTTTTTTTTTT
>NW_004525805.1:0-2301 GCF_000260255.1 Octodon degus
CACCAACAACAGCTCTGTTGGCAGAGGAGATGACCTTCTTAGAACCCGAGGGCAGCTTCACTCTGGTCTTCTTGGTTTCAGGGTTGTGGGATATGACTGTGGCATAGTTCCCAGAGGCTCGGGCCAGCTTACCCCGGTCCCCAGGCTTCTCCTCCAGGCAGCACACAATGGTACCCTCAGGCATGGTGCCCACAGGGAGAACATTGCCAATGTTGAGTTGGGCTGCCAGGAAAAGTGGCATAAGACTGTCAGTGCCATCAATGGGAACATGAACCTGAACCCACAGGAAGCAATGCGTAAACAGGAGAGGTGTGCACAAAAGGAATCCACACAAATTTCAAGAAACTTGAATGGGTACTCTTCTAGCCACGCGGATCTCCCCAGGCGACATTTCTAACCAGTAAATTCTTACCCAAGCACAGGTTGTGTACCCTTTAAACACCCCCTTCCCGCTCCACTTGCCCTTCCTTCCCGATCGCAAGGCTCACCTTTCTTGCCGCAATACACGAATTGGCCCGTGTGGATACCCTCGGCGGCGATGAACAACTCGGTACGCTTCTTGAATCGGTACGGATCCCGGAAGACCACCTTAGCGAGGGGTGCGCCGCGGCCCGGGTCGTGGATAATGTCCTGCAGGTCAAGACGGCGTTAGCGCGGGGCCGAGGTAGGACGCCCCGCGCCCCCACCCGCCAAGGGCTGGCTCCACGCACCTTCACGATACCCTTGATGTAGCCGTGTCGTTCTGCAAAATCCACGGCGCGTAGACGAGCAGCGCCCTTGCGATGCTTCACGTGCGCGCGAAACACAGACCCAGCACCCTTTCTCTGTCCACGGATCACGCGGCCCATGACGGCGGGTCTAGTAGAAGTTCACAGTCAGCGTCAGCTGGGAGAGCCCGCCGGCCCGGCTTCCCCGGACCCGCCCCACCGGTCGTACGCGCCCCCGCACCGGCCGTTCGGCGCCCCATTCCAGGGTGCACGCCTGCGCCACCTCAGAAGAGTCGCTGAGGTCCACGGCTAGCCCCATCGTGCTCTAGAGAAGCAGATGGCGGCGGATGCGCCCAAGGCCGCGGCGCCACACACACAACTTACCTGTCCCGGAGCGCGGCCGAAAGAGGAAACGCGACGTCCCCGAGCCGCCTTATCTTCCGGGGCGGGGCTGGAGGAAGCCCCCTTCCGGGAGCAGTGCATGCCGTTATTCGTAGTTCCCCGCTGGCGTCCCGTTCCCCGGCTCCCACTGCTTCAGCACGAGCTCAGTTTGGCGGTCCATCACTGTCGTGGACCGGAAATCGAGTCAGGGTACCGGGCCTCAGTTGTCTATCCAGGGCCTCACAGAGACTCGCGCCGAGGTGCAGGTTATGGGGTGCCAGGGTGGCCTGGGCAGGGGTTTCTGCTAGTGTAGGGCACGATGTGGGCAGGGCCGACTAGCGTGCAGAATCGGGGAGCCAGGTTCTTTTTGAAGCGAGAGGAGTCGGATCTGGGTAGCAAATAACCAGTGTCACCTCCTACGGCAGAGCCTCTCCTGGACGCAAAAAGGTTGAGAAGCAGGAGGGCATCCCCTTGCCAACTAGTCCCCGACCCCAAAGATAAGACCTTATGGACAAGTAAACAAAAAAGCTGCAGTAAAACTACGGGCAGAGGTGCAGGTTCTAGGTACAGGAAAAAGTCACTCCTCTATACAAACAGCCAAGAGCCCCTTCTTTTTTTCTTTTCTTTTTAATTTTTTTTTTTAGGGAAGGGTCTACAGGGTGTTCAGGGTCTCACTACTAGATCAGACTCGTAGTAATCCACCGGGTTACAGCCGGCTAAGAGCTGGGATTACAAGCACGTGCCAACTCGCCCAGTCTCAATTGCGGGCTCCGTGCACCCTGGGGCGGGGCCTACACGGCAGGCCCGAGAATCGAACACCCGGCCCCTGCCCCTGCTTCAGGCGCTTTAATCTGCTGAGCTATTTGGCCGTCCCTGGTTTCCATTTTCTTGGTGTATAAAGTTTTATTTGCTGGGCCTCCAGCTGCACACAGGAACACAGTCATTACATACTGCAAACAGGTACTTATAAAAAAGACAAAAATGGCATCTTCTTATTTAAGAGCATTGGTGATTTTTATATTTCTGAAGGCTTTTTTTTTTTTTTTTTTTTGAGCCGGCTCAGCATGCCTTAAAGGCAGGTCTGGTAAAGCATGAGGATCTGGGGATCGAACCACAGAATCCTGAGCCTGACTGCTTTGCTTAAGCAGGCACTTAACTGAGCCAATGGGCAGGCCCCCAAAGTTAAGGTTTTGTTTTGTTTTGTTTCAGTTAT
>NW_004525805.1:2766-8215 GCF_000260255.1 Octodon degus
CTTGCTTGCTTGCTTGCTTGCTTGCTTGCTTGCTTGCTTGCTTGCTTGCTTGCTTGCTTGCTTGCTTGCTTGCTTGCTTGCTTGCTTGCTTGCTCGATCGATCGATCGATCGATCGATCGATATTTGGTGGAACTGGGGATTGAACTATCTGCCTGGAATTTGACAGAGTATATAAGGTATGCTGTTGATAACAATTATAATTGTCCTCTCAGACCGTCTCGCGGGTCCTCCATAGGGATTGACCCCGCCTCTCGCCCGAGGCTTCCAAAGATCTCTGCACGGCCTTTCTCAGGCCTGATCCCTGAATCCACCACGGTCCCAGGTGGCTGTGGGATATAGTATTTGCCTCGATAGGATTTTGTGTCCCTGCAAACGCCGTCCTGCGGAGTGTTCACAGGATTATGGGATCTTCAAAGCCAGCTGGGCATGGTGGCACACGCCTGTAATCCCAGCACTCGGGAGGCTGAGACAGAGAGGATCGTTGTGAGTTTGAGACCAGGCTGGGCTTCGGAGTGAGCTCAAGGCCAGCCTGAGCTACATAGCGAGACTTTGTCTCAAAAAGACCAATAATAATAATAACAAATCCCAGGTGCCACTCCGGCTTCATATGCCCTAGGCAGGCAGCAGGGAAAGGGAAGAAAGCAGGTAAGTGCATCCCCACACACCGTGTCATCTCTCAAGTTCCAGCCCCATGTTTTTGACACAGGAGACCTCCTTGACTCCCTGGCCTTTAATTACCCGGTGGCAGAGGACATTCTATAGCATGGCCTGAATCTATCGGACCCCAGGAAGGGTCTTTAAGAATTTAGGTCTGCTTGAAGCACTCCACACCTTGTTCCAATGCCTCTGGCTCTCATGGACAATTCTACCCAAGAGATCTAGACCCAAGTAAGAGGCATGCGCAGAGCCACTGTGTAGGCCAGCAGTGAGCCACGCTCCTGCCCCTGAGGGCTCCAGTGCTGGGTGTGCGAGAGCCTGCTGTCAGCTCTGGTATACAGCCCCAGCAAGGGCCTACCATCAAAAGAACTGCATAGGGCCGTGGAGATGGCTCAGTGAAATAAGCGCTTTGCTGGCAAGTGCAAGGGCCTGAGTTCAATCCCCGGTTCCGCAAAAAAAAAAAAAAACTGCATGCCCTTTCTGGTTCTTACACTAGAGAGACAGTATGATGTTTAATATGCGGGTCTGATTTATTTCACTTGTGAATATGGTCTCTAGTTGCACCCATTTATTTATAAAACTCTCGAGTTTATCTTTCTTTATAACTGAGTAATAGTCCATTGTATAAAAATACCACTACTTTGAAAACAACAATATACAGTATAACCAGTATTGAATTCCAATCATCTTGTTTTTTGAAATTCTGTCAATCATTTCTCTTTTTTTCTTTTTATTTATTTATTTTCAGAACTGGGGATTGAACTCAGGTCCTTGCACTTGCCAGGGAAGCGTTTATTCCACTGAGCCATCTCCCCGGCCCCTGTCAATCATTTCTAATGTTTATTATGTTTTATTCTCTTAAAAATAAAATTAAAGGGGCTGGAGAGATGGCTCAGTGGTCTAAAGCACCTGCTTGGAACAAGCTTGATAAAGCACAGGGACCGTGGTTCGATCTCCCAGCACCACATGCCAGCCAGCCCCAGCCCCCTGGTGGGCTGAGCTGGCCACACACACACACACACACACACACACACAAAATAAATGTTAAAAAATAAATAAAATTAAGGCCAGGGCGATAGCAGCATAAGCACCTGCCTGGCAAGTGCAAGGTCCTGAGTTCAGTCCCCAGTACCAAAAAAGAAAAAAGAAATTAAAAAACATGAAGAGGGAGGGAGGAAGGGGGAGAGAGAATGCACGAACAGAAGGGTGCTGCATGACAGTTCAAAGGAACGGTAACCAAGGCCTCCTCCTCTGTGTGTTAAGGGCACTCACTGTGGAATTCAGCCATGGAGCAGCCATTCCTCCTCACAGCCCAGCACACTCCCATGTGTCAGCCAGCCACTCTAACCTCTGCCAGTCTCAAATCTCAGGCAGAGTGACTGGACCTTATACGGGAGGACTGCCAGCCTTTTTTCCTCTCAGTTTTCTAGATGGGATCTGGGTCAGCTCTGTCTCCTGAACCCATGGTCAAGAACTGAGTTCCATGGTCAGGTACGGGGACTCCAGATGCGTGTGTCAGGTACAGGAAGACAGCATGTGCGTGTCCACTTCCCAGGAGAGGGGAGACACGTTGTGCCAGCCTTCGTCAGGATGCATGCAGAAACCACCCCCTTTGCACAGCCTTCTGACATGGCCTCAGAAGAATAGATTCCTCATTAGGAGGACGCCTGCCACACGTAGAGCTGCTGGCTCCTATCTCTAGCGGTCCAACTCTTCGTTGACTTCATTTTCTAGAGCAGAACTGAGTGTTCTGAGGTAATCCAGCAAACACATATGACAAGGCCTTTGCTATATCCCCTGAATAAAACCTGGGCGCATCCAGCATGACCATAAGAGGACCCCTCCCCTTTATGACAGGTTCGTACTATGTAGCCCAAGCTAACTCCTGGTTGTCTTGCCTCAGCCTCCCAAGTACTGGGATAACAGGTGTGTTGTAGGAGACACTTCCTGGACCTCATCTCCATCCAAGAAGCCAATATTTATAATCCCAAATTTACGTTATTGGAATCCCATCAAGTTGATTCCAATCTACCACTTACAATGCAACCCACGGCAAAAATAAAGACACTATATTTTCAATCATCAGGGAGTCAAGGGGCTCTAACTCCGGCCACAAAGATGGCTTTCTGGAACCAAGAGAGCAACCCAGGGGCTCACCTGGGTTTTTATTCAGTGGAGGAGTGGCTTGAGGAGAATTGACTGAGAATTGTGGGAAGTAGGCGATCATTGTGAGCTGAGCTAGGTGGGTGGCCTACATTTACCTAAGGCCAGGTGATAAACAGAAGTCCTAGCCAGCTCTGTACATAGGAAATAGGGTCAGGGTCAGTCAAAATGGAGACAGTCACTCTTCTTTCAAGGAGAGCTGCTCAGGTGGTCCTCCACAGTGTGTGTCACCACACCTGCCTGCCTTGTCACTTTGAAAAACAAAACTGCTTGTGAAATGGGCTTTGTTGTTTTCTTTTTCATTAGATAAGCTAAGTATCTGCTTGAAGAGCTAACTTTTCAGAAGCAACAAAGCAAATTTTCAGCCCTGACTTCTTTCTCCCAGTTTTGTTGTTCTGGCAGTAGTAGTAGTTTGTGATAGACTGTATCATAAACTTTACCATCCGGGCCATTTTGCTTATTTATTTTTCTTTCTTTCCTTTCTTCTTCCTTCTTCTTTTCAGAACTGGGGTTTGAATCCCAGGGTCTTCATGCCAAGCTAGGTCCTTGACCTTTTTTTGAGAAAGGGTCTTGCTAAATTGCAGTCTTCCTGCCTCAATCTGTTAAGAATACAGGAATTACAACTGTGTACTATTACACCCATCACTTTTTCTTTTTCTTTTTGTTTTTTTTTTTTTGAGATGTCGCTCTGTTGCTCAGGTTTCCTGTGACTTTGAAGCTCAAGCCATCCCATCTCAACCTCTCAAATACCTGCCACTATAGGTACTGCCAACTCACCAGGCCTGGACCATTCTCAAGCACATAGTTAGATGGCAAATGTCATTAAGTATATTCACATGTTGTGGAACCATTACCACACCATCTCAAAGGTCTGTTCAGCTAGTAAAAGTGAAGATCTATAAATAACAAACCATGACTTCCCATCCCCTGCTTAGTGTAAAAACACACACAATTGATATCATAAGTATCTAAAAAAAATTGCTATGATTGGGGAAAAAAGCAGATTTTTTTCTTTAATTAGTATAGAAAAGGAAACATTTTTCTAAATATATGACAATTCTGTTTCACTTTTCTGATGAACTGCCATACAGATTTCCACAGTGGCTGAACCCTTTTACAATCTGTCCAACAGTGTGCAAAGAGTCCAGTTTTTCCCCATCTGCACCAGCACTAGTAATTTTCTGTTTTATTTGGATACGTGTTTCCCTGAGAATACGAGACCTACTCCAAAAATAAGTTCTAACATGATTTTAGAAGAGACCTTACCTGAAAATGAACTCAATATGTCTTTGGGAACAAAACTTAATGGGCTTGGGGCCGGGGAGATGGCTCAGTAGGATAAGCACTTGACTGGCAAATACAAGGATCTGAGTTCAATCCCCGGTTCCACAAAAAAAAAAAACAAAAAAAAAAACCTTAATGGGTTTTACTCCAAAAGATGTACAAAGGTTCTTTTTCAGCGACTATTTCTTCTAAAATCATGCTAGAAGTTATGTTCTGAGTAGATCTTATTTCCAGGGAAGCAGGACAGTAACATTAATTTGCCCTTAACATGTCTTTACACTTGGTCTTTAAAGAATAAATAGTACTCAGGAGGCTGAGGCAGGAAGATCCTTGTGAGTTTGAGATCAGCCTGGGTTACAAAGTAAGCTCAAGGCCCGCCTGAACTGCATAGCAAGACAGTCTCAAAGACCACACACACAGAATCAATTATAACCTAATTAAGTAAATAACTGAAAGCCTAATTTGGAAATTAAACTCAACTAACAAACAGGTGTCTGTTAATTCCAGCTGGCCAACTAATTCCAGTTGAAATGCACGCTTATGACCAATTAAGCTGTCTGGGGTTTTTTGTCTGTTTGATGATGAGGATGATATTTGGTACCAGAGATCAAAATTGGAACATTGCGACTGCCAGGAAGCTGTTTGTAAAGAAAGGCAACTATGTTAAAAAAAAAAAAAGTTGTGTGTGTCTCATGTCCATCTTTTTTTAGAGAAGGGTCTACAGGGTGTCCAGGGTCTCACTACTAGATCAGACTTGTAGTGATCCGCCTGTTTAGAGCCTCCCAAGAGCTGGGATTACAGGTGTGTGCCATCACGCCCAGTCTCAATTGCTGTCTCAGCATGCCCCGGGAGTGGGGCTGGCATGGCAGGCCCAGGGATTGACCCCCTGGCCCCTGTGCCTGCTTGCAGGCACTTTAACCCACTGAGCTATTTGACTGGCCCATCATGTCCATCTTGAAAAAGGAATTATAGGTGTATGCCACTGTCTTGGTTACTTTCCTCTCGTTGCTGAGACAAAATACCTGACACTCAAACTAAGGGAGACAGGTTTATTTAGCTCACCTTGGAGGTTTCAGTCCATAACTGGCTCCAAGGCAAGACGGCCTGGCAGAGACAACAGTCCAAGGAGGCAGAAGCTAGCAAAAGCAGCAAGAGCAAAGGGAGCGGGGAAGGCCTCTTTTCTTCCCTTAAACCTTAAATTGTGTGTCAGCTGTCCACCCACACCCACACCATCTTCATGCCCTCCTCTTCTGCCAATCATTTAGCTGAACTTACAAACTTCTGAAGTTGATACAATGAACACCATGCTAGAGTGCAAGAGTATGTGCTTTTCACCCAAAGATG
>NW_004525805.1:9820-10393 GCF_000260255.1 Octodon degus
TTTTTTTTTTTTTTTTTGGCAGAACTGGGGATTGAACTCAGGCCCATCTCCCCGGCCCCTGCACTCTGCTTAAGCAGGCGCTTTAGTCCGCTGAGCTATCTGACAGGCCCAATGTACATTTATTGAAGGTTTTTTAAAAAGTGCATTGTACAGGGTGAGAGCAGCCTGGTGAAAAGGCTCACAGCGTCCCTGAGGATATGGGAAAGAAGTCTTTTATACCAAAAATTCTTAGGTTGGCCTTCCCTTCGTGCATGGGAACAATTATTTTTCAAAAACTTAGTAAAAGAAAGAAAACCTTACTCGGTGGTGTCTTACCGGCTTTAAACTGCACTATTGAAAGACTCACCTGTGTCCCCACCAGATGTTAATGAAGGATCAGGAACAGAGCCTTTTGATTGGATGTGCTCAGAAGCAAATAAAGGATTGAAAATAGCATCTTCTTTGCGAGCATAATGGTGCACACCTGTAATCCCAGCACTCCGGAGGCTGCAGCAAAGACTTGCCAGCCTGAACTACATAGTGAGAACTTTTTTTTTTTATTTGTGTGTGTGTGTGTGTGTGTGTGTGTGTGTG
>NW_004525806.1:0-550 GCF_000260255.1 Octodon degus
TGCCCAGAATTGCCTTTGCTATTCTAGGTCTTTTCCGGTTCCAGATAAATTTTAGGAATGATTTCTCTATGTCTGGGAGATATGTCATTGGTAGTCTGATAGGGATTGCATTAAATCTGTACAGCAAATTTGGGAGTATGGCCATCTTCACAATGTTGGTTCTTCCGATCCAGGTGCATGGAATATCTTTCCATTTTCTGAAATCCTCTATGATGTCTTTTTTAAGAGTGCTGTAATTTTCCTTGAAAAGATCTTTGACTTCTTTAGTTAATTCCAAGGTATTTCATTTTCCTCGGTGCTATTGTAAAAGGTATTGTTTCTACAATTTCCTTCTCAGTGTGTTTGTTGTCTCTGTAGAGGAATGCTATTGACTTTTGGGTATTGACTTTATAACCTGCTCTGCTACTGAATTTCTGATTTAATGCTAGTAGCTTCTTGGTGGAGTTTTTTGGGTCTTCCAAGTAAAGTATCATATCATCTGCAAACAAATATAATTTAACTTCTTCTTTGCCTATTCTTATTCCTTTTATTTGTTTCTCTTGTCTAATGG
>NW_004525806.1:4115-5235 GCF_000260255.1 Octodon degus
GTTCCTTGGCGTTCTGTATGCTTCAGTTACCTGAATGTCAGATTGTTTCCTCATTTTTGGGAAGTTTTCTGCTATTACTTCTGCCCCTATTTTTTTAATGTCATTTGTGTTGACTCCTTCTTTCTTATTGATGCCTATTAGTCTCACATTGTTCCTCTTTGCATCATCTTGCGGGTGATGGATTATTCTTTCCTGCATCCTTGTTGTTTTTAAGATATCCTTTCTTACCTTTTCACTAGCTACACCAGCATCTTCAAGATCTGAAACTCTGTCTTCACATTCACTTCAACGGTTTTGCAAGCTTGTGATTGAGATCTTAAGTTCCTCTATATCTCTTTGACTCTGCTTCATGCAATGTATTTCTTTCCTGTATTGCTCATTCAGGACATTCGTCATTTTTCTAATCTCCTCTACTTTTTTATCGATATCTTCTTCAGAAGCAGTTAGAAATTCTTTTACTGCAGTGTTTTTTTCAGATTGGGTTTCCTGCCTATGTTTCTGTAGTTGTTTCTTTACTTCAGCTGCTATGAGTTCTGAGAGTTCTTTTTTTATATTTCAGAAAATAATTGCACTCTGATTTCCTCTATATCTTTCTGCTGTTGCTTATTTACTATCGACACTATTAATTCATGTATTTGAGCCGGGCTAGTGTCCTCTGCACTTGTTCTGGGTGGGCACTGGGTTGCTTCCATATGTTTCTGCATTTCATTCTTTAGTGCAGATATTATTAATTCGGGGATTTCTTTTTTTATTTCCAATCTGAGTTCTTGTATATCTTTCTGCAGCTGTTTCTTTATTTCAGAAGCCTTTGATTCATTGCTTTCAGCTGTGTCATTTCCAATTTTTTCCATGTTCGTGTCCTCTGCACTTGTTATGGGTGGACTTGGGTTCTGAGGTTGCTTTTTGTTCCTTCTCATCATTTTGTGTAGCATTGTCTTCTGACCTTTGTTGTAGATCTTTGCTGTAGCTTTAACCTTCTCACGTATTGAAGTTCAGGTGCAGCTCTACAAAGGTTGGACTTATCCAGCTGTGCCTGGCTTGGGTCTGGCTGCTGTGCTCAGCTCCTTCCCGCTGCTGCCCTTGAGGGTTAACCTGTTGTGCCCCTGTGGCAAGATGTTCT
>NW_004525806.1:5835-11358 GCF_000260255.1 Octodon degus
AGTTACACTTAGGGTTAAGTTTAGGGTATGGTTAGTTTACGATTAATTTTAGGATTATGATTATGTTTAGGGTTATGGTTAGTGTTATGGTTAGGGTTACAGTTACATTCTAATGTTAGGGCTAGTGTTAATTTCAAGTTTAGGTTGTGGTTATGTTTATGGTTAGGTTTAGGGTTAGATATAGAGTTAGGTTTATGATTAGTTTTAGGTTTAGTGTTAGGGTTATGATTCGTTTAATGATTAAGTTAACGGTAAATGTTACGTTTAGGGTAATGATTACAGTTTGGGTTAGAATTAGTACTACTGTTATGTTTTGGTTTAGAGTTAGTGTTTCAGTTAGGGTTTGGTTTAGGTTTAGGTTTAGAGTTATTATTCGGGACACAATTACAGTTAGGTTTTCACTCTGGGTTAGGATTCGGGTTAAGGTTAGGGCTGTGGTTGCAGTTAGGTTTAGGTTTAGGATACAGTTAGGTTTTGGTTTATATTTACAGTTAGGGATAGGGTTAAGGTTAGGGTTAGGTTTAGGGTTACGATTATGATTAGGCTTTGGGTTAGGGTTAGGTTAGGGTTATTAGGGTTAGCTTTAGGGTTACTGTTAGGTTTAGGTTTAGGGTTAGGGTTAGAGTTAGTGTTAGAGTTAGGGATAGATTCAGGGTTAGGGTTATCATTAGGGTTAGGGTGAGGCTTAGGTTTAGTGTTCGAGTTACCGTTACTTACATGATTACAGTTAATGTTTCACTTAGAGTTAGGATTAGGGTTACTGTTAGGGTTGCCGTTACAGTTAGGTTTAGGTTGAGGGCTAGGGTTAGGTTTAGACTTACGGTTATCTTTAGAGTTAGGGTTAAGTTTAGGGTTAGGGTTAGAGTTAAGGTTAGGTTTAGTGTTATGGTTGCAGTTACAGTTATGGTTATGTTTATGATTAAGGTTAGGTTCATGGTTCCCGGTATGATTAGAGTTACAGTTATTGTTAGCTTTAATGTTACAATTAGGGTTAGGGGTAGGGTTAATGTTAGGTTAAGGGTTAGTCTTGGTGTTAGTGTTATGTTTAGTGCTAGGTTTAGTGTTAGAGTTATCCTTAGGGTTAGGTTTATGGTTAGGGAGATTATTACATTTAGAGTTTCACTTTCGGTTAGTATTTAGTTTAAAGTTAGGGCTGCTGTTATGGTTATGTTTAGGGTTAGGCTTACAGCTAGGTTTACAATTAGGATTATGGTTATGGTTAGGTTTACTGTTAGGGTTAGGGTTTGGGCTAGGTTTATAGTTAGGTTTAGGTTATTGTTAGGGTAGGGTTAGGCTTATGGTTACAATTACAGCTAAGGTTATGGTTATGGTTATGATTATGGCTAGGATCATGTTTAGGGTTAGTGTTCCATTTAGGGTTAAGTTTAGTGTTAGGGTTACGTGTATTGTTAGAGTTAGGGTTAGGGTTACAGTTAAGATTAGGGTTAGAGTTAGAATTAGGGTTATGGGTAGGGCTGCAGTTAGCATTAGAGTTAGGATTAGGTTAGGCATATGCTTAGGATTGCGGTTGTTGTTAGGTTTACCTTTAGGTTTAGCATTATGGTGAGGGTTAGTGTTACCATTACGGTTAGGGTTAGGGTTATGTTTAGGGTTAGGATTAGGGTTAGTTTTAGAGTTATGGGTAGGACTGCAGTTTAGGTTAGAGTTAGGGTTAGGTTTAGGCATATGTTTAGGGTTATGGTTATTGTTAGGGTTACATTTAATTTTAACATTAGGGTGAAGTTTAGGGGTACTGTTACGGTTAGGATTAGCGTTACCCTTAGGGTTAGGATTAGAGTTAGGTTTAGGGTTATGGGTAGGACTGCAGTTAAGTTTAGAGTTAGGGTTCGGTTTAGGGATATGTTTAGGCTTATGGCTATTGTTAGGTTTATGTTTAGGTTTAGCATTAGGGTGAGGGTTGGGGTTACATTTTTGGTTAGGGTTAGGGTTACATTTAGGTTTACAGTTAACCTTATTGTCGGGCTTAGGCTTAGGATCAGGGTTATGCTTTAAGTTAGGGCTATGGTTAGTTTTAGGCTAAGGCTTATGATTACAGTTACATCTATAGTTATGATTAGGATTACGGTTACAGTTAGGTGTAGTGTTAAGATTGTGTTTAGGTTCGGGTTAGGATGAAGGTTAGTTTTACAGGTGCGGTTAGTGTTAGGGTTAGGATTATGGTGAATGTGAGGATTAGATTTAGGTTTAGAATTAGAGTTAGTTTTAGGTTTAGGGATAATATTAGGGTTAAGTTTATGTTTAGTTTTAGTGTTAGGGTTAGGTTTATATTAAGGTTAATGGTAGGGCTAAACTCTGGGTTAGGGTTAGGCTTAGTGTTAGTGTTACGTTAGGGGTTAGGGTTAGGGTTAGATTTAGGGTTAGAGTTAAGGTTTTGTTTACATTTATTGTTAGGGTTAAGGTTAGATGTAGGTTTATTGTTAGGGTTTGCATTAAGGTTAGCTTTACATTCAGGGTTTGGGTTAGAGTTAGGTTTAAGATTAGGGTTTGGCGTTAGGGTTACGGTTAGAGTTAGGGTTACCGTAAGCGTTATGGTTACTGTTATGGTTAGTGTTAGGTTTAGATTTAGTATTCAGTTTAGGGTTATTGTTAGGATTTGTTTTATGGTTAGGGTTAGGGACACCGTTACAGTTAGGGTTACACCTATTCTTAGGCTAAGGTTTACGCTAAGGTTTAGGGTTACTATCATGTTTAGGTTTAGGCTTAGGGTTAGGGTTAAGTTTAGGGTCAAGGTCACAGTTACAGTTATGGTTATGATAAGGTTTATGGTTATGGTTAGGTTACAATTATGTTTAGGTTTACGGTTAGGATTAGTATTAGGGTTATGGTTAGGCTAAGGGTTACAGTTAGGTTTGGGGTTATGATCACTGTTACATTTAATGTTAGGGTTAGGGCTACAGCTATGGTTGAGGTTACGTTTAGTGTTAGGTTTAGGATTAGGTTTAGAGTGTAGGTACTCTTAGGGTTAGGTTTAGGGTTAGGGCTAGGGTTATGGCTAGGATGAGGGTTATGTTTACAGTTAGTGTTAGGATTATTATTAGGGTTACATTTAGGGTTAACGTTAGCATTAGTGTTAATGTTAGGGACACAGTTACAGTTAAGGTTATGCTTTGGGTTAGGATTATGGTTATGGTTAGGGCTGTGCCTACAGTAAGATTTAGGTTTAGGGTTACAATTAGAATTAGTCTTAAGTTTGCAGTTAGGGTTAGGGTTAGAGTTATGTTTATGGTTAGTGTTAGGATTAGGGTTAGTGTTACCTTTAGGGTTAGGGTTAGGATGAGGGTTATGACATGATTACAGATAGGGTTACACTTAAGTTTAAGGTAAGGGTTATGTTTAGGGCTGTGGTTAGAGTTTGGTTTAGGGTTAGGGTTACAATTAGAGTTAGGCTTAGTGTTAAGTTGAGGGTTAGGGTTAGGGTTACAATTACTGTTATGATTAAGGTTAGGTTTACAGTTAGGTTTAGGGTTATGGTTAGGTTTACTGTCAGGGCTGGTATTAGGTTTATGGCTAGGGTTACCGTTAATTTTAGGGTTAGGTTTAGAGTTACCTTTAAGTTTACGGTTAGGGTTTTGTTTATTCTTAGGGTAAGGGTTACAGTTAGCGTTATGTACACAGTTACAGTCTGGTTACCCTTGGGGTTACAATTAGCTTTATATTTAGTGTTGTGGTTAGGGTAGGTTTAGTTTTTAGGTTACGATTAATGTTAGGTTGAGGGTTATGGTTAGGTTTACATTTAGGGTTAAGATTATTGTAAAAATTAGGTTTACATTTACTGTTAGGGTTGGGGTATAATTAGGGTTAATGGGGAGGGCTAAACTTAACGTTAGAGTGTGGGATAGGATTAGGGATATGGTTAAGTGTACCTTTATTGTTAGGTTATCTTTAGGGTTATTGTTAGGGTTACAGTTATGGTTAAGGTTAGGTTAATGCTTAAAGTTAGGGTTAGGATTCAGTTTAGGTCTAGGATTAGGGTTAGGGACAGGATTAGGTTTATGGTAAGGCTTAGGATTGGGCTTAGGGTTATTGTTAGTGTTATGGTTAGGGTTAGGACTGCTGTTATATTTAGGTTAAGGGTTAGGGTTAGGTTAATGTTTAGTTTTAGTGTACATTTAGAGTTAGGATTAGGGTGAGGTTTATTGTTAGAGTTGGGTTTAGGCTTAGGGTTATTGTGAGGGTTACAGTTAGGTTTAGGGATGCGGTGAGGTTTAGAGTTATGTTTAGTGTTAGGGTTACAGTTAGGGGTAGGTTAAGTGTTACGGTTAAGGTTACGTTTAGGGTTACAGTTAGGGATATGGTTACGTTTAGGTTTAGGGTTATGGGTACGCTTAAGGTAAGGTTTTGGTTATCGGTTATGGTTAGAGTTAGGTTTATAGTTAGTGTTAGGTTTAGGTTTATGGTTAGAGTTAGAGTTATGTTTACATTTACGGTGACGATTAGGGTAGGGTGGGTTTACGGTTAGGTTTAGCATTATCGTGAGGGTTAGTGTTACCTTTACGGTTAGGTTTATGGTTAGGATTAGGGTTAGGCTTGGGGTTACAGTTAGGGTTAGTTTTAGGGTTTCGGTTAAGGTAAGGGTTACATTTAGGGCTGTGGTTATGTTTTGTAATAGGGTTAGGGTTTCGGTTACGGTTAGGTTTAGGGCTAGAGTTATGATTTGGTTTAGCTTTATGCGTAGGTTTACAGTTAAAGTAACATTTACTTTTAGTGTCAGTTTCAGTGTTAGGGTTATGCTTAGTGTTTTGGTTAGGGTTAATGTTGGGGTTAAGGTTAGTGACACAGTTACAATTTATGTTACACTTTCGTATAGGCTTAGGGTTATAGTAAGGGCTGTGGTTATATTTAGGTTTAGGCAATGGATTATGTTTAGGGTAAGGCTTAGGGTTACAGCTAGGGTTAGTGTTATGTATATGCTTAAGGATAGGGTTAGGTTTAGTGTTAAGTTTAGGGTTACAGTTAGGTGTACGGTTAGTGTTAGGGGTAGGGTTACAGATACAGTTAAGGTTAGAGTTACATATAGGGTTACGGTTAGGTTTAGGATTACCTTTACGGTTAGATTTAGGGTTAAGTTTAGGATTACAGTTAGGGTTACTGTTATCATTAGGGTTAGGGTTATGTTTTGGGTGAAGGTTAAAGATTAGGCTTGCGGTTAGGATTAGGGTTAGGGTTAGGGTTACAGTTAGGGTAAGGGTTAGGTTTAGAGTTATGTTTTAGTTTATGGTTAAGGTTATGGTTAGGGTTAGGGTTAATTTTAATGTTAGGGTTATGGTCAGGTTTACTTTAGAGGTATTGTTATGTTTAGGGTTAAAGTTATGGTTAGAATGAGGGTTATGGTTACATTACAGGTTAGCGTTAGGGTTAGTGTTAATGGGTTGTGTTAGGGTTAGGTTTATGATTAGTGTTACGGTTAGGGTTAGGGCTAGTTTTACATTTAGGTTTTGGTTTAGGTTACAGTTATTGTTACAGTTAGGATTAGTTTTACACTCATGATTAGGTTTAAGGTTA
>NW_004525807.1:0-1769 GCF_000260255.1 Octodon degus
ACAAGTGACATTATACAAAACTTTTGTTTAAACTGACCCTGTAGCAAAGATAAAGAAGAGAGAGAAGAAACACCTGAAGGAGCTCTCCTTGATGTCCTTATGGAGGGGAACTCTCCCTTCAAATGATAACCTTCTCCCCACACACCTTCCTTTTTCCACACCAGAAGTTGACTCCTGGAAGCGTAGTGTTTGTTTCATATTTTGGGGGTTAAAAATTACTTATGGCTCAGAATGGATTAACATCAGCTACATTGAACTTTGTGGGGAAATTTGATTCAGTTCATGATCAATTTGCTTTGCAACCTGAATCATTGAATGAATTAAATCAATTGTACATGTCAAAAATTCCAAATCTGAGGTCTGTTCAAATGCTCAAAAGTCTGAAAATTTGAGCACTGATATAATGCAACACATGGAAAATCCCACAATATGAAATTATTCCATACATAAAATTACTAAGGATCACATAAAATTACCTTGAGTCTGTGTGTATAAAATGTATATAAAACATGTATAAATTTTGTGTTTATCCCTGGGTCCCATCTCTTAAACATCTCTTGCATGTGCAAATATTCCAACATCTTAAAAAATATTAAAAATCAGATTCTTTTTAGTGTCAAACATCTAAGGTAAAAATACTTAACTTGTACCAAAAGACCTTTCAACCAAACATTCAAGAGTTTGAGTTGGGAAAATGACCAAGAATACAAGCAAGTGTGGTTGTCAGTAATAAGTTATAAAGGGCTGATTGGCTCATCACTTAATATTTTCCATTTGGCAAAGGCAATCCTGGCCAACAAAGACAAAGCTGGAGGCATTACAATTCCTGACTTGAAATTATACTACAAACCTACTGTAATAAAATCAGCATGGTATTGGCAACAAAATAGACCTGAGGATCAATGGAATAGACTAGTAGATGCATAGGCCTCTAGGAATGCACTCAGCCACCTGATCTTTTACAAAGGGGCCAAAAACACTTACTGCAAAAAAGATAGTCTCTTTAACAAATGGTGCTGGAAAATTTGGCTTTCTGCATGCCGAAGACTAAAACTTGAATAGTGTCTATCAACATGCACTAAACTAAAGTCAAAATGGATTAAAGAACTGAACATTAAAACAGAAACTAAATCTCCTAGAAGAGAAAGTAGGAGGATCTCTTGAAGACATAGGGGTAGGAAAAAAGTTCATGAACAGAAACCAAACTGCAAGGGAAAGACTTGAAAGAATTAACAACTGGAACCACCTCTTATTGAGAAGTTTTTTCACATCAAAAGAAATTATCAACAAAGTGAAAAGACAACCCACAAACCTCAACATAATGTTAACTAATAAGTACGCAGACAAAGGTCTGCTCTCTAGAATTTATAAAGGACTAAAGAACATTAGGGTCCCTAAATTTAAAGACCCAATCCAGAAATGGGCATCTGAGATGAACACATACTTCTCAAAGGACAAAATTAAAGAAGTGAACAAATATATGAAAAAAAGCTCCACATCACTAGCCATCCATGAAATGCAAATCAAAACAACACTGAGATACCAACTCACCCCAGAGAGATTGGCTATCATAAAGAAATCACCCAACAACAAATGTTGGAGAGGCTGTGGGGAAAAGGGAACCCTTCTCCACTGTTGGTGGGAGTGTAGACTGGTGCAACCATTATGGAAATCAGTGTGGAGACTCCATAGAAAACTAGGACTGGAAATCCCATTCAAGCCTGCTATCCCCCTACTGGGAATTTTCCTGGAGCAACTGAAAGCATCAT
>NW_004525807.1:1869-3137 GCF_000260255.1 Octodon degus
TATAGCAGCACAATTTGTGATAGTCAGATCTTGGAAACAACCAAGATTCCCGTCACATATGGAATGGTTGAAAAAGATGTGGTACTTTTATATAATGGAGTACTACTCAGCTACAAAGAATGATAAACTTGAAGCCTTCATATTTAAGTGGATGCCCCTTGAAGATATACTTATTAGTGAAATAAACCAGACCCACATCTGTAAATATAGTATTGTTTCCCTAGTATAAGGACTTACAATTCCGTATATGATTAGGTTCCTAAATTTCTTTGTAAAAATATGTAAATGCTTATTTCTACTTTTATATAATTATT
Organism: Octodon degus; assembly: GCF_000260255.1. Taxonomy (NCBI): domain Eukaryota; kingdom Metazoa; phylum Chordata; class Mammalia; order Rodentia; family Octodontidae; genus Octodon; species Octodon degus. The sequence goes on from NW_004525807.1 coordinate 2,184, forward strand.
TTCCCTTCATATTCTGTAAGGACTTAAAGTTCAACATATCAATATTTGATGGAAAATACCTGTTCCATGATATGCCAAAATTTTTGATATTTAGACAGATAGGGTAAACCGAACTGCACATATTGCAGGTTAATAATTAGCTTCTCTTCTTGGGGGTTAACAACCTAAGTTAGCAGTTTAAAATTGGAGAAAAGGAAGGGCTGCATGGTTAGCCAACATTTTGTCCCTAGCCTTTCAAGGTCAGTGAAGACTCAGGACATAGAAGAACCTGTATTGTAATAACATGTAATTCAGTTGTGCTCCAAATTTTCTGATCGAGAAGGTTATGGAGCCACAGAGGAATGTGTTCGATGATGCAAAATGAGCCTGGGGAGAGTCTTGTGGAGAGAAAAACATTTTCTCAAGCTTTCACAGAGAGCAAATTGGTCAAACAATGGCCATAACTCATCCTCATGTCAGATACTGACAAAAGCATGTACAAAGGGCAGTACAGGGCTACAGGATAAATCCTGAGAGTACTTGGCTGACCTTATCAGATACAAAAGTTACATTTCTTGTTATACAGGCCTTAAAATCCAGCAGAAAAGTATAAATACAAGGTGTATAAAGTAAATCCATATTAATATGATGAGCTGTAAAAGGCTCAAGTCAATAACTTCTGAGGATAACCCACTAATATTAGATACTTCTAGACAGTGTTAGACTGTTTAGTTGAATTCAAACACCTATAGTAATTAGATGCCAATAGAATACTCACCTCTGACAGGACAAGAAAAAAAAAAGGACACAAAGGAAAGAACATTTTGTATTTATATATACAAAATAGTTAGGATAAATTTACAGCTACTTTCGCTTAATTTAATGAGAAGAAAGGGGTGTACTAACAGTGTTTGGACAGAATATCCTGTCTGCTTCTTGTACTATGGATAACCACTAAGAAGATAACAATGTACA
>NW_004525807.1:3237-6547 GCF_000260255.1 Octodon degus
GTGCCGGCCAGATAGCTCAGTAGATTAAAGCTCCTGCAAGCAGGTACAGGGGTAGGGTTTCAATCTCTGGGCCTGCCATGCTGGCCGTGCCCCCGGGGCATGTTGAGACTGAAATTGAGACTCTGCATGGTAGCATGTGCCTGTAATCCCAGCTCTTGGGAAGCTGTAAACAGGAGGATCACTGAGTCTGATCTAGTAGTGAGACCCTGAAGACCATGTAGAACCTTCCCTAAAATATAAAAATAAATAAATAAATGAAAAAAGAAAAAAAAATTCCATTTGGGCTCTCAGAATGTCTTTTAACTCTGTTTAGAAACTAGAAGGTTAGTTTGTTCTCCCATCTTTTTTCTTTCTTTTCTTTTTCTTTTTCTTTTTTTTTCCTTTTTTTTTTCCAGAACTGGGGATTGAACTCAGGCCCTTGCGCTTGCCAGGAATGCGCTTATTCTACTGAGCTATCTCCCCGGCCCCCCTTTCTTTCTTTTTCTTATTCTTTTTTCTTTTTCTTTTTTTTTTTTGTATTATTATAGGGTCTACAGGGTCCTACTACACAGATCGGACTCATACTGTTTCTCCTGTGTTCAGCCTCCCAAGCACTGGGATTACAGGTGTGCACCACCACTCCCAGTCTGAATCACAACCTCAGTGCATCCTTGGGGGTGGGGCTTGTTTGACATGCAGGGCCTTGAACCCCTGTGCTGTGTTCTGCCTAAACAGACACTTTAGTACACTGAACTCTCTGGTCAGCCCTCCCAGCTTTTATCTTTAATAACTCAAAGCTATAACATTGGTGTAATTGCATTGTAAGAAGCCAGATACTGGGCATTTGGACAATAGTATCCATATCCTGATCCATATATAATTCTTAAAACTTCTTTACAGAGTTTTGTTTCCAACACAGATTAAACAGGTTGCCTTTTTTATGTATTTATTACAGATTCTACAGAGTCTACTATACAGATTGGACTCTAGTGATCCTCTTGTTTTCAGTCTCCCAAGCACTGGGATTAGAGGCATGTGCTACCATGCCCAGTCTCAGTTGTTGGCTTAGCATGCCCCGGGGGCTGATCTGGCACAGAAGGCTAGGGATTGAAGCCCCGAACTCTATGTCTGCCTAAGCGGGCAGACATAATCTGCTGAGCTATCTGGCTGGCCCAGGTTACCTTTTCTTAAAACTTTTCCTCCAAGGTTTCCTTCCCACAGAGAAGCAATCTGTTTTCTGATTTCTGGCTGTACAGTTGTATCCACCTGTTGTGTAGATGTGTGAAGTTCAGTGGGTGGGGGATCCTTGCACATGAGCTCAGATGCTACAGAATGCTTGTGTGAGCTTTGTGGGTCTGGAGGAGGATTTAGGAGTGTATTTTACTAAATGGAGCTGATATCTGTTATGCCAAGAGATAAATACCAAATCATCTCAATGTTGAAAGGTAAACTCAGAGGAGTAAGTATAAATGGGACACTAGAACAAAAAGAGCTATATTAAATAAAGCTAAATGGATTTTTTATTGCATGCTATTTTGGTACTTCTTACACTAATATGAAATATGATTATCTTAGTTGGGGATACATTATGTCTTCCTCCCCAAACTTATTTGCTCATTGTATTAGTCTCTTTTTCATTATTGTAATGAAATACCCAAAATGGTAATTTTATACATTAAAACATGGATATATTTTTTCCTCAAGTCTGGAGGCTGAAGGACTCATATCTGGTGATAGCTTTGTTGAAGACAGATTCCCAAATGACTCAGGGCAAGAGGCAGGGTGTGTCTCTGTGACTTTCTTCTGGTATTTCTTCTCTTACAAAGTCAACAATATTCAATTATGAGGGCTTCAGTCTGATAACCATTCTAATATTTAGAATTTTCTAAAGTCCTCACTTTTAAACTTCATAGACAAGTTAAAATTTGCACACATTTGAACTTCACAGAGGAGACTAAGTTTTAATAAACTCAAATCATATCTGAAACATAGGCATCACTGACTCTTAGGATATTTGTTAGTATGTATGGCAGCATGAATATCTAGTAACATTTTTCCAGATGTTATTGTTCTATGGGGCACAGTTTGAAAATTGTCACTCTAATGGAAAGAAACTTAAACCAAAAATTCTTTTAAGTTGTATGATCATGTTATTTTTGAGGATGGAAACATACAAGTACATTAAAATAAGCAGAGCAAAAATAATGTATTTTAATTTTAAAGTCTATGAGGTGATGAGGTACATCAATATGACATACTAAAACTGAGACGGCTAGATTTGCACCATTTTAGCAAATATCAGATATTAAAGTGCTTTTGTGTTGCTCAGAGTATAAAGAACACCTTTTGATCCCCCTGGTCACTATGGCATGGTCCCTATCAGTAAGAATTGGAACCTGAATCTAACTTCAAAATTTAAGTAACAGCATTAAGTTTTCATACAATTCATTTCTCAAATTAAAATTAATTTTCTTTCTTAAAGTATTATGCCATATTATTTCAATGGCAAAATGATAATTTTGTCCTAAATTCTCTTCCAGTGAAAATATTTTTTGAACACAAAGACAATCCTGTGTTTACATTAGAAATTGCTACTTAAATGTCCCATTTATATCATTCAAAAGGCTTGCAGGTACTTTTTTCCATGGGAATTTACAAATGTAACTGTCTTTATTTTCCTCCAATCACTTTTTATGGACAAAATTTCTCTTAATTAAGAGTTTAACTTGTGAAGTAGTATGACTCTTGTCTAAATAAATGTCAGTGTATCTTAGTACAGACATCTGGATAGATTATGGGTCACTCCTTGGTCCAGGTAATTTATACTTCTAGACACAGCTTCTGCTTTTCTAAGGAATTAGTAGCTGGCTGAAGACAAACTTACCAGTTGAAAATATCACTTTATTAAGTCTGCATCCACACTGGTTGCTTAGTAGAAAGAAACAATAACAGTTATATATAACTCAATGACAATGAACTTTTATTACCAATTTTTGGCCATAAACTGGCCTTTTTGTTTCTTGAAAGTATGAAAAAAGTGACTAGACTAATACTGATTGAATAGTCACAGAAATATTTATTTATTTATTTATTTATTTATTTATTTATTTTGTATTTGATATACACTCTACAGGATGTACAGGGTCTCATTACATAGATCAGACTCATAGTGATCCTCCTGTTTTCAGCCTCCCAAGTGCTGGGATTACAGGTACATGCCACCACTATGTCTCAAAACATTTATTTTGAGCAAGAATAGAACAATTGGGGGCCGGGGAGATGGTTCAGTAAAATAAGCGCTTCCCTGGCAAGCACATGGGCCTGAGTTCAA
>NW_004525807.1:6647-10456 GCF_000260255.1 Octodon degus
ATCAACTTTTATCTGCTTGCTTCCAGTTAGGGAATGCATGACAAAAGAAATGGGAGAGAGGGATAAATTAATAAAGGAAAGAAATATTTATGTATTTTGGGTGGAATGGACAGAGATTTTTCCATAAATTCAGGCACTATTTCATTTGTCTTCTATTAGGGTTCCTTCTGTTCCTTGGTATGATAACTGTCAATTGTCACAGGGAAAGGGTGTCACTGTGTCGGTGGATTCATAATGAACAGAGATTTTGCCTCAGTTTCTCAGCTGAAAAGCAACTTTTGCTGAAAGGTACCCTGTTCTCAACCAAGATTAAGACAGGGCAGAAATACATCTAGGTCACTCAAGCAGTACAAGATTAGGGCACAGTAACACTGTGAATAAATTCTATATCTACAGGTCTCCCTTACAAGAAGGTAGAGCTTCTGTTGTGATCTGTCTTAGAACTTTTCTCATTGCTGAGACAAAATGAACAATACTCAACATTAAAGGAGGAAAGATTTATTCTAGGTGAACTTTCAGTTCATTGTTGGCTAGTTCCAAGGTAGGGCAGGATGGCAGAGTGGAAACAATCCATGGCTGGGCAAACAGACAACAAGGAGTAGCAGTAGCCTGCCTTCTGTTTTTCTCTGTCTTTTCTAAAAATAATTTTATTGAGAAACAAATAGCAATGAGACAGTTTCAAAACCAATTACTGGCACAGTTTCAGTAATTAATACATTACATATTGTTGTCTTAGTAATTATTTATTGTACAAGATGCAGACATGACATCCTGTCCACAAACACTATTAGAATAAATCTCTCTATTCACTGAATTAAGAGAACACAGCTGTATATCTATCCTATTTTGAATATACAGATACAAAATGGTCGTTCATTTGTATCCCCCTTTTTTGTTTAGTTTTGTCAGAAAAGGGTATTCCATTGTCATTTAAATATATTTTTTCTCTATATTCCATCCAAGCTACAATCCTGTTGGTATCACAGATTGGGATGTCTCATTGTTGCCATCTAGAACTATGCTGAACCAATTTAATTGTCAAAACCCTTTAATCCATATTCACACACCCTAAATGAAACCTTCTACATAAATCCTTACCTACAAGCACAAGAGGCTTTGGGGGGACATCTAGATGCAAGCCATAGCACCAAGCCAGTTTGACTTGAAGTGTGCCAAGAAGGGTTTCTGCTCTCTTCATAGCATTTCCTCTGTGTGAGAATGTATTCCTTTATATCTTGAAGTTCTTAGTCTTTAGAAAAATCATTACTTAAATACAAATATCCTGAGGAGATTAAGCAGGATATGGCTTATTGTTATCTTATAATTTAACTGACTTGAGTCTGACTTTATTTACATGTAATGTCCAAGACAGTGTTCTTTGTAGGTATTGTGGGCCCTGAAAATTATACAGTTCACAGGAGGGCTGTGAAAAGATTAAAAAAATTACCATTAAAAATTGAGTAAAGGATTTGTAAGGGATCTGGAGTTTTAGGGGTCTTAAAACTTTTTTATACTCATGGTCAAATCAACTCCAGACTAGAGAAGAGATTATTAAACTCTATAGTTCCTTAGAAGGATGTGAATGGTTTGTTAAATTTAGGATTTGAAGGCTGTTTTTCAAGATTGAATTCAATAGATCAGAATTGGAGTTGGAGCTCTGAAAGCTTTGAGGCACAGTAAATCTGAAATATGTACTTTTATTTCACACTTTGAGAATCATTGTCCAGAAAAAGGATAGAAGAGAGGAGATACCTGATACAAAGAAGAGAACATTATCCTGCAAAGGGTGTTTAAAGGGTACAAAGCTTCAATAATGCAGAAAATAAGTTCTAGGGGTCTACTATATAGCATGGTGCCTATCTTTGGAAATATTACATGGTGTATATGAAATTTATTAAGAAGGTAGGTCTTGTGCCAAGTATGCTTTCCACAAAAGCCCCTCCAAAACAAACAAAAACCCTACAAAGCAATAATAATGAAGGTAATAGAAACAAACATTGGGAGATGAGGACACATTTGTGATATTCAGGGTAGTGATGGTCTCATGGGTATATATTTGTCGAAAACTCATTGAGATGGAGACATTACATGCATCAAACATTCCTCAACAGAGTGACTCTACAAGTGAGAAGCCAAAAGCAATTTTCAAATAAGGAAGTGATCCTCATAGCTAGGTAACTCTATAATCACATTTACAATTACTTTTACTACTTATTATTACCCTATATTTTTCTCTTTTACAGAAAAATATATATTCTCTCATATGTTAGCAAATTGAAGCTGCAGAATGTCTAAATTTAATAAATTTAATTACTGAATCTTTTGCATACTGAAAGGACAATCTTTTTTCCTATATGTAACAGTGAGAAGAATGTTCCAGCACAAAGTGAATGCCCCAGCAGACTTCCTTCAGATGCCATCTGTAGCATCAGCTTTCTTGGGTCTTCAGACTTCTTTCTGTCACACTAGGACTGGAATATCAGTTCTTCTTGGTATCAAGTCAGCTGTTCTGCACTCAAATTTTGGACTCATCATTTTCCACATTCATGTTATCCAACTGAGATGATAATTCTCTTTCTGTATATATGTATATATTCCATTTATTGTTTGTGCAGCAATCTATTACAATGACTCTGGCCTTTATCATGTAATGCAGATTTGTGCATAAAAGGACTATATGATTTTAAAGTCCAGTAACTTTATTGTTTCTTATCTTATGTACCTCTTACAAAAACATCAGCTAAAAATACTTCTTTAATTAAAAATAATCACTTTTCCAATGGTGTGAAGCTCCGTTCCTAAGAGTATCATAAAGCCCAGCAGGTACAAATACCAACAGTGAGCTTTGCAAGTCAGACAAATTTGAGTTCACCTCATAGTTCTACTCTTTGATGTATTTAAGCAAGTTTCCCTGAGGTTATATTTGTAAACCTGTAATAAGACTTACATTGCCTAAATAAGAGCATGTTTGTGAAATAATCAGCACTTGGAAAATAGCCTTTAACATGTTTAATTGTCCCTGTCTCTCATTCTGTGACTTACTTTTTATTTTGGTGTCCTTGCTGAAGCCTATTTGTACATTCATCTCATCTTTATGGTTATAGTATAGGGAAAATAATTATAAAATTTCTACTGTCTAAAAACTTTAGGGAAAGTTTTCCAATGACTCTATTTATCTTAGGTTTCCAAGAATTGTAGAACATATTTTAAAGAACAAGTCAAGCACATCACCCCTCCATTCCTTTCTCTGCACACGAGTTGTGCACCTTTCCTCTAATGTGCTCTTTGACCATAATGTTTGCATGTTGGAACAAGCTTACAATAGGATGAAAACTAAAACTATAATCCAAAATAAATCTCTCATCCTTTAAGTTGTGTGAGGTATATTGGTTATAGCAATGAAAACATGACTAATATATGTTTTCTCTGGTAAACCAGACTTTTTCTTATGTTCTGGATTTCAGCTGACAGGAAATGGCCCACCCACATGGAGAGTGATCTCTATTACTTGAAGTTTGCTTTCATGTTACTCTGTTCCAAAAATACTCCCCTAGATGTGAGGGTGATAAGACTATGACATATCTTACCCCATAGATTGATCAACCAGAGTTGATTTGTCTGATCTAGCTAGCTAACTGGGTGTTCCCTTCCTCCTTCACCATTCCTTCCTAAAATTGTGTATTCAAAGTGGACAATCTTTCCTGATAAACAAGAAAAAAATTTTGACCAAGAGTATACAAGGTTATACGAGAACTGCCAAACAAGTTCTCACAAACACCCTTCAAGTTGACCCATAAAATTAAACATCA
>NW_004525808.1:0-887 GCF_000260255.1 Octodon degus
GGCATAGTGAGGTCTCTCTTGTCTGTGGGATTTGTGTATGTTCTGGGGCTGCTGAACTCTTTATTTGCAGACAATGTACATTTTAGGAATGCTTTGGACATGTCTTTAACAAACTTCTCAGCATTTTGGCACAAATGTTTTCTCTGATTTTAGGGAGGGCAGCCACATCACTGGCTCTGTACCAGTGAAGGCCCAAGTAGAATAGTACTGTGGAAAGCATCTCTCCGGCTCGGATGATACACCAACCTCTGGTTATCTGTGGACCAGCAGCCTAAGTGGTGGTGTCAAACATGGAACACGCTGCCCAGAGATCTGAAGCTCTGTGGCACAGGTGCTATGTATTGCCAACACCCCCTATGCCTGTCCCACTGTGCTGAATCCAAAGCTGGGGTGGGGAGGCAGTAGCACAGAGGCCAGGGGTTTGTGACGGTGCCCAGCATCAGGACCAGACCCCAGGGATGCGTGAGGGTGCCTCACTAGGAACATGCAACCTAATACCTTCCCTTCTAAACCACTTGATCCAACATCATCAGTTCCTACTTTTCTGTCATGTTTCAGTGGCCTGGCTCAGTGCTCGGCCCCTCTGGACCTGACACCTAGGAACCAGGGAAGACACGGACCTCTTGTATCCTGATAAGGCAGCTTGCTCCATGTGAAGCCCTCAGAGGTGGGCTTCAGAACACACCTGCCTTGGGCTTGGTCACCATGCACCAGCTCCCCTCCAGCAAGGCCCAGCCTCTGGCAAGTGCCCCGTAGTGACAGTAGAGGAAGGAACTCCCCTGCAGGATGCTGAGACACATCAAGAACTTGGGCCATCATCAGACATCAAGCTTTTAGTGCTTGATGACTCATCAGAGTCATTCCAATCATGGGAAGTGGGAAAAGTT
>NW_004525808.1:3027-5918 GCF_000260255.1 Octodon degus
TGGGCTCAGGTAGCAAGGAGAGCTGGGTCGTGGCTCACCGAGGTCCTCTAATGGTTAGTACTCTGTGTTGTGGCCTCAACATCCTGGGCTCCAAAGAAGTCATGGCAAAAGCCCTAGCTCTCCCTGGGCCTGCTTTTTATTCCCCCATCCCAAACTTGTGCTAGCTCTCTGCTGTCTTCTCCCAGAGTCCTGTTCTAGCGCCCCCAACAAATTCGCAACCCTGAACCAAGAACCCTCAAGGCTTAGTCCAGCTCACAGACAACTGGGTACCACTGGGTACCCAGCTTAAGCTGCCTCCTCTGCTTCCAGTGCTAACCACTGCTTCTGGGGACACTGCGCGCTTTTCTAGCTTGAGCTGCAATGAACTTTCTGGGACTTGGAATGTCCTACCTCGTTCATTTTAACAAATGTCATTACTACGCAGATAAAGTTGAAAAATTATATCAGCTTGGCCCTTTAAGGCATTGCTCCAATTCCCAACCATATTTTGTTTGTTTGTTTGTCTGTTTGTTTGTTTTGCTGGAAACGGGGAATGAACTGAGGCCCTTACACTTGCCAAGCTATCGCTTATTATACTGAGCCATCTGCCCAGCCCCTGCTCTTAGTTTATCTAGTAATGCTCTAGTTGTTGTGTTTTACTTCCTGATAACCACACAATGACTATACCTTCCACACCCACCGAAGCTGGCTTTAGTCCTTACCCACCACTATGACTTTGAGATATAGCCACATTAGTGGTTTTTCACTCCTTCAGTGTGCTGGGATTGGGTTCTGTGGGACGCCTCTCTGTGTGTGTCTGTGTGTGAGATGGTTTGAATCCATGGGCTGGCAAATGCTGAACTATGCCACTGAGTTACACTGTCAACCCTACTTTTATTGTGGATGAAAGCAATCCCATTAGGCTACTGAGTACACGTAGTTGGTACAAGATTATGAGAAGCAGTCAGAAAAACTTAGGAAAGGTAATGAAGAGCATCTCCTCTTTATAACGCTGCTGGAGACATTCAAAAAAGGTTTGAGTCTGGATTACTTCCTCACCAAGGAATACAGGAGACCTGAAAGCTGGTGCTACATACATCACCGTTCATGGGACCATCATTCCCTGTGTCAGGCTAGGTGTGATGATTTCTATCTGGATGTCCCTCGAGTCTCATGTGCTCCCAGGTGGGGTTTTTGGGATTGGAGAGATGATGGACTCCACCGTAGATGAGTCCACCGATGAGTTGATACCTAAATGCTGTATCGAGAAGAGGTGGACCCCTGAGGCATTGCCTACAGGGTTGTGTGTGCCTCCCTCCTCCCTTGAACACTCTACTTCCCACCTGCAGTACCATGAGCATCTCTCCCCCACCATTCCCTTCTGCCCTGTTGCCCTCTTTGCAGGCAGAAGGTTGTGGATTGAAATCTCTATAAACAGGGAGATTTTATTCTTTTGTTCTGCTGGAGTGTTTCCTCCCTGGCCCCTGGTCTTCACACTGTGTGTGTCCCAGATGGGTTTATAGAGGCCAGTGGTCCTGCAGGGGCTGCCAGCAAGGGCCTGATGGTCTGAGGGACCTCTGTCTACCGCCTCCTGTGAGTGCTGGTATGCTGTATATGAGCAAAGCCTTGACCTTGCATGCAGTGCCCTATTGCATGTGTTTTCCTTGGTGACTCTAGGCAGGAGCATTTAGACTTCTGGACGACAGATGCTATCAGCTGTACAACACAGCTATGAATGAACATTCTTGTATCGGTCTCTTGTACTTTTTTCCCCACTGAGTATGTCCAAGTACCTTGGGAATTGCTGTGATAAACTTTTAACCTTAAAAGAAACAGCCAGTTTCTATTTGAATGCTTTCCCACTGTTGCTGAATCCCAGCTTTTCTGTATCCTTGACAGCATTTGTTGTCTTTCACGTACATCCATCTTGCAAATATCATTTCATCTCTCTTATTTTATCATTAAAGCTTTCTGAATGTATTCTACTGCATTGTCTTCTAAGAACTTTAGCTTTCAGTTTTTAAGCTGATGTCAACTCTAAATCATATCTTGGTCACAAGACCACTTGGTGCATGGCTGACACTAGCATTCTGATCTCCGGAAATCTCCCCACTGAATATGTATTGGCAAAAGTATTAGCCTGGGGCTGGAGGGATCACTCAGTAGAATTAGTGCATTCCTGGCAAGCACAGAGGCCTAAGTTCTATCCCCAGTTCCACAAAAAAAAAATAAATAAATAAAAAGAACAATGCAAAAGTAGTGCTCTGGTCTCTGATACCCACAAATATTGGGTCTCCAGTTTTTCTCTACTCCTCTGTCTCCTTCTCTCTGTTTCAAATTCAATTGCAACCATTTTCATTCCCTTATTGAACTGCTTTTGTTGAAAACTAGTTGACTACAAGTTGGGGATGAGTGTCAAATCACTCAACTCTAGTTGCCACTTGGATGCTGCCTATTCTAGAACAGCTTACAGGATCTTAAATTCAGTTGGTGCAAGTGCATGGGCTTTTTTCTTTCCTCATAAGGTAGAATGAATTTCAAAATAAGTAGTCATTTGCCCAGTCATCACACTGATTAGATAAGCTAATACTTTACCAAATCCAGTTTCTTCTAAGAAACAAGCATCTAGATTTTTGCTTGGGAAGAAAAGTACTGTAGTTCCCTATACAGCCTCTTTATCTTAGGGAAAGTCCTATCTCTAACAATGAAATCAGTCAAGCTCATGGTTATTTTACAATGTCTTGTCATTTTACAGTGTCTCTTTCTAGAGAAGTTGCAATAGATTGAGGGCTCCTACTTCCCGAAAGAAATATATTGAAATTGTAACCCAGTATTAAGAGAGGTGAAGCCTGTAGGAACTAATTTTGGATCATGAAGGTGGAGTTCTCCTTAATGATTTCAATGTCTTTGAA
>NW_004525808.1:9113-10873 GCF_000260255.1 Octodon degus
GCAGGAAGCTGCCCAGCTTGTTGTCACTGACCTGAATACCACAAAATCTACTTCTGAAATTCCATTAAAAATCAATGTGTTTATATACTTACAGGACACTTGGAGTTAAACAGTGAGCAAATACAGCATTAGGTACAAGAGGCAGTCAGGAGCACGGGGTGGGTGTAGGGCAGGACCTGGCTACAGATGGGCCGAAGTCCGGAGGTGACACCTGCTTCGGGAGTACAAGGAGCTCCAGGTCTAGAGCTGTTGAAGAAGTGCCTCCGGCAGCTGGCTCTCACTTTAGGGCTAGAGTTAGTGAGGGAGCTGCATGCAGTGCTGGTGCATGCTCGGAAGGGGGGCCATGAACTTGGGCTGCAGCTGGGCCTGCAGCTAGAAGAGGAGAGGGGATCAGTGACTGCCCTAGCACCCTCCATGAGAGCCGTGTCCACCAGCCTATCCGAAGTGGTTGCCACTGACTGCACCCAACCACTGACTGCCGAGTCTCTCAACAGGGCACCTGGGTACCTGCAGTACCTGCTCAGCCCCACCCTCCTCATATGCCCACAGGCACCTACACCAGTCTGCTCAGCTTTGCTCTCTTCTTCAGTGCAGTTGAGGTTCTACAGTGGGGTCAGAGGGCAGAGTGCTGGGGTGGTCCACCTGGGTGTCTATCCCCAGCTAGGATTCAATGAGGAAGGAGACATGCCTGAGCGATGACAGGGAGGAGACCTTGGTGAATGGTGTGACCGCCTTCCCTTCAGTAAAGTATGGCCCTTCCATCGTCCTTCTCCTGCCCACCACTTGTGCCTTCTTTGTGAAATGGGAGGCATGTCTGCCATGACAGTGGCTTTATGGGCAAAGGGGACTTGCTCAATAAATGCCTGAGAAGTGAGGAAAGTATGCATCTATCCTGCTCAACCTTCTCCCATTCTTTGGCTTATTGCTTGGCCTGGATCTCTGTCCTCTAACCTCGTCTGTGCTGTATGAAGGTCCCAAGACTGTGGCATCTCCCATTCTCGGGGCTTTACCCACTCTTTACCACTAGGCAGGATTCAGTCCCTGACTCCCACAGATGCCCAGGAGCATATCAGATTCCCCTTCTTGGTCACTAGAGCACCCTCAGTCCTGCATAAGTGTCTGCGTATAGTGTGGCTCCATGCTTGCTCTTGGAGAAAGGCACACGTCACCCTGTTCCTTGATACCAGGGTGAGCCTGTTCCCTCTGCCAGCCGGCGGAGAATCCAGCTCTGTCTAAAGCCTACAGAGGAACTCTGTACTGTCCTTCACAATAAGCAGAATAGGTTCACCAGCTTCAGGATTAGCAGGGTCTGCAGGATCACTAGTGAGAAGAAGCACAGCCATCGCAGCAGATCTTCATTTCCCAACAAGGACAAGGCCAGCACCTGAGAGCACTCAGAGACCCCATTTCCTCCTTCAGTGTCTCTGTGGGCTTGGCCAATGAGCACTGCTCTGCTCAGAGAAGCACACAGAAGCTGAGGCTCGGATACAGTCCCAGGATGTGGTACTGTGTGTGGTCCATGCTCACTGCGTAGCAGCGATCAGCACTCACCTTCTCATTATCGTGGCCTGGGAGGTGAAGGTGGATGTCCTTGTGGTGCTCAGGAAGGAGGGCCCATGGAAAGCTTGGCTGACAGGGAATGCTGGCTCCATCCCCTGTGTGATGGAGAGCGTAGAGACTGTCTCCACCTGCCATTCTTCCCAGACATCTGTGAGGCTCCCAACCCAGTGGTTTTCAATCTGACGTGAAAGACAGGGAAG
>NW_004525809.1:0-8684 GCF_000260255.1 Octodon degus
GAGGGTCCGGCCCACGCTGCGCCTGGGCTGGGACTGGTCCCGCCGGCGCAGGGTAGCAGGAAACTCTCCGCACACTCACCGGACCTGGGCTAGAACTGGGTCTGGGGGCTCCCGGAACTCGCCAGAAAATCCTACTCGGCGGACGGGGTGGGGGAGGCACTGCGGAGTGGTGGGGGACGGCCCGAGGGGCTGGGAGAGGGTCCGGCCCACCGAGAGAAAACATTCTCTCAGGCTTTCACAGAAAGCATATTGGTCAAGCAATGGCCGTGATTCATCCACATGGCTGACACTGACAAAGGATCTACAAAGTGCTGTTCAGGGTTTTGGGATAAGTCTTGAGGGGACTTCACTGACCATGTCAGATAAAAAAGTTACATTTTTTGTTATATAGGTCTTGCTTTATCTTGGTCTTAACCATCCAGCAAAAAAGTATAGAAATGAGGTATGAAAAGTGAAGTCATGTTTATATGCTGAGCTGTGGAAGGCTCAAATCATCAGATTCAGACAATGCCAGTCCTGTGGATAACCCACTACTATTGTGGAGTACTGGACTATATTGGTATATTTTGCTGAATTCATGCACATACAATATTTGGATGGCAATTGAATACCTATCTCTGACAAAACTGAACCAAAAAAAGGTGATATAAATGAAGGACAATTTTGTGTCTGTATATACAATAGTTAGGATAGATATATTGCTACTTTCTCTTAATTCAATAAGAAGAAAGATCTGTACTAATAGTATTTGGACAGGATATCATGTCTGCATCTTGTGCTATGAATGACTACTACAAAGACAACAATATGCAATGTATTAATTGTTGTAACTCTCCTACCAACCTGTTTTGAAGCTGTCACATTGCAATTTTTTCTCAATAAAATTAATTTAAAAACTATATAAGCCAAAATAAATTTATGTTTTTAATATGTGTTTCTGTTTAAGCCCCAAATTAGCAATCTCTTACTACTTTTTCAACCCACATCACTCTAAATGCTCAAAGTGTGTAAAGATACATCTATATCTAGTGACAGGACTTTACTGCAGTTCACTTGCAGATTTATTGGGTGACATCATTGAGCTATGGAAGATAGAGAACTTTAACTATCTGACATGCACTACAGGAAGTGCTCACTGTTAAGAGAACAGAGTAGAGCCAAATGAAGATTTTGTTCTAACAATAACAGTATGACTTCTCAGTTATACAATACCTTACTTTTTATATTATTTCTCTTATGAATTGATATCCACATTTACAGAAAACAATAAAGTGTTGTCTCCACTTTGAAAATGAAAAAACTCAATCAAATCAATAAAATGATTTCTATGTTTTTGGCATCTACTGCATGCTAGGCATGAAGAATGCCAGTGTAATGGTAGAGATAGCAGTAAGTAGAGCACAACAAGTACCACAATAGGGAAGAACATGGTGGAGGAGAGGTCTTCACCAGGGTACAATAGATACACAAAAGCAGCTGTTAGTTTAGGGAAAAGTAATAATAATGTGTAAACTAGCATATCTCAACCAGTGGTGATTTTGGCCCCTATATTGGTGAGCTTTCCACTTGCTGGATACAATACCCATCACCCACAACTTAAAGAGAAGAGGTTGAATTTGGCTCTTATATAAAGAAGATTCAATCCTTGGTCAGCAGAAACATCATGGCAAAAGGACATGGTGAAGGAAAGCTGCTCAGCTAAAGGAGGAAAGGAAGCAAAAGTAGAGTGAGGAGGAAGGAGCCAAAAGAGGAGATTCACCCTCTAAATGTGTCCTACCAGTGGCAAACCTCATCCACCTAGGCCCTACCTCCTAACGGCACATTTAGCTATAGAATATCAAACAATTGTTATGTATAGTAACACCCCATGATCCAATCACCTTTTAAATGCCCCACTTTTGAACACATGAAACTTTTAAAGAACATTTTAGATTTAAACCATAGCAACCCTGTTGGATATAGCTCAGTGGCACAGAGCTTGACTGGCAAGCATGAGGTTGTAAGTTGAATTCCTGGTACCAAAAAACATTATTCATAACAATCTCATCTTCTACCCTTAGGACATTTCATAATGTCTGGAAACATTTTGATTGTTAGTTCTCTCTCCCTTCCTCCCTCTCTCCTCCTACCCCTCCACTGTTTATCTCCCTCCTCCCCTCCCTCCTACTCCTCCTGCCCCCCTCTCTCCTATACTTTCTCTCCCTCTCTTCTTTAGGAGTTGAGACCTCATGTATACTAGGCAAGCACTCTATCATTGAGCCAGTCCTTGACTGTCACAATCCTGAAAGAAGTAAATAATAGCCAGAGATGTTACTAAGCCTCTTCCCAAGTATCCAAATATCACTCATGGTTCAGCCCCTACAAAATGAACTATCTAGTCCAAAATGTTAATAGTGATGCCAACAAGAAATATATGTATGCCGAGAGCTAGTGTATGAGTGGGGGGTAGAGGGAGGCTCTGACAGAGGTAGTAAATGGAGAGAAAGTAGTGATCCACAAAGAACTGCCTATGGGAAAGAACTTCATACCCACTCTCACCCATGTCTATGGGAAAATCACATAGCTTAACATTTACCATGTTAACCATCTTTAAGTATGATTCTATGACATTAACTGTATGCATTTTTGTGAAACTAGCATCAACATCCATCTCCAGAAGCGGTTATTCTTTAAAACTGAAACTCTTTACCTTTTAAATATTAACATTGAATATTTAATATCTGGATACTTCCTATAATATTTATCCTTCTTTGGCTGCCTTATTTCACTTAGCATCATGTCCTCAATGTTTAACCATGTTGTAGCATAGGAAATATTTTTCTTTCTTCTTGGAGCTAGATAATATTCCATTATAAGTGTACCTCACTTTTTAATTTTTTTATTTTTTTCTGGATACATTTGGCTTTATTGAGCCACAGTTCCCTAGGTCCCTCCTCTTCTACAGGTGGAGCTGGAATGGAAGCTGCAAGGGGGAGATTCTCAGTGTTGGGGCTGAATAGGGCAATAACCTCTCCCACCCTCTGGTCTTGCTGGGTTATGGAGGGGAGGAGCCTTACTCCTTGGAGGCCATGTAGACCGTGAGGTTCAGCACCCTGTTGCTGTAGTGGAACTTATTGTCATATGGGAAATGAGCTTGACAAAGTGGTCATTGAGGGCAATGCCAGCCCAGGGTCAAAAGTGGAAGAGTAGGTATCACTGTTGAAGTTCAAGACACAACCTGATCCTCAGTGTAGCCCAGAAAGCCTTTGAGGGGACCATCTGATACCTGCTTAACCACCCTCTTGATGTCATTGTATTTGACTGCTTTCTCCAGGAAGCAGGTCAGATCCACCACTGACATGATGGGAGTAGACATATGGAAGGCCATGCCTGTGAGCTTCCCAGGGATGACCTTGCTTACGGCCTTGGCAGCGCAGGTGGATACAGGGATGATGTTCTGAGAATACCCACTGATGTAGCACTACTGCTTCCTAGGGGAGCCATCCACAGTTTTCTGAGTGACTGCAATGGCTTGGACTGTGGTCATGAGTTCCTCCATGATGCCAAAGTTGTCCCTTGGCCAGGGGAGCTAAGCAGTTGGTGGTGCAGGAAGCATTGCTGACAATCTTGAAGGAGTTCTCCTACTTCTCAAGACTCATACCCATCACAAACATGGGGGCATCGGCAGAAGGGGTGGAGATGATGACCATTTTGGAGCCACCTTTCAGGTGATTGCTGGCCTTCTCCAAGGTGGTGAAGACACCAGTGGACTCCACCACATACTCAGCACCAGCATCAAACCACCAGATATTGGTGAGATCTTACTCTTGGCAGATGGTGATGGCCTTTCCATTGATGACGAGCTTCCCATTCTCAGCCTTGACAGTGCTATGGAACTTTCCCCGTGAGTGCAATCATACTGGAACATGTAGACCATATAGCTGAGGTTAATGAAAGGGTCACTGATGGCCACAACATCCACGTTGATAGAGTTAAAAACAGATTCAATATGGCCAATTCTGCTCACTCTGACCTTCACAATTGTGTCTGGATAACTACTAGTGATACACAGGAAAAGCAGCTATCAGTGGGCACACAGGAGCAGAGAGCCTGCCTCATTTTATTTATCTATTCATATGTCAAAGAACACTTGTACATTGCTTCCATCCTTTGAATGTTGATGATAGTGTTCTGTCAGCATGGGTTTACAAGTAGTGTTTGAGTCCCTGCCTTCAATTCATTTGGGATATATCTAGAAGTTACTCACCAGTTATTTTATATGCCAATTAATTTCTAAGCATTTTTTCAGTGCTTTATATATAGTATGAAAAATACCCACAATCCTTCTGTCATGGAACCTATATTCAAGAGAAAGAAAACAAAATAAGTAAAGAAGCAGACAAGATAATTTCAAATAGCTCTTTGAAGCAAAGAGGCAGAGATGATGTTGCAAGACTAGGAGTGCAATATAAGTACCAGAAAAGGTAGCAAAAGCTCCATCCTGCAGGCCAGCCAGGTCAGGACTGATTATATTTTTTGATGATCAAGGACAAATTTAGAAATCTTTTAAAAATTTTCCATAATCAAACAGCAAATAAATTTTATCAACCAGGCTAGAATTCTATATCACTGCCTATTATTATTTTATAGACTTGTTTTTTAGCCGAAAGTTTATATTATGAAACATTTTTAACAAACACAGTAACCTGTGCCCTACTTCTCAGACATCTGATTTTTTCCATGTGTTTTCGTGATTCTTTCGGAATCAACTGGTTCACAAGAATGACAACAGGACATTTTAATTTTCTACTTCCCACACTCCTTCTATACCCAGATCTGCCACTGAGGTTCCTGTTTGCTTGTTTTAAGAGATTTTCTACAAGTACAGGATAAAATGGTATTGATTCTAAAAGAAATGCCATACTTCCCTATAGCCTAGTTTTAAAATAAACAACTTCTATTCTGTTCAAAACAAAAAATTCACATATGACCTGAGTAAGTAATATCTGACAAAATATAGAAGAGCTCTGTCAAATAATAAGAACACTGTTTCTTCTAACCTTTGTTTTTATTGAAGGTCATTTTCAGCTTACATAAATATTGTCTGAAACCTGTTTTGCAAGTAAGCAGTCTCTATGATGATTTATAAAGACAGAAGTCCACTGGCAAAGTTTATCTTATTAAATACACAAGCTTTTATTTTCTAACAAGTTTGGGTAAGTGACAATATCTCACCTGGTAAGTGAAACTATCTTTCATGCAGAATTAAGACCTTAACACAGTTAATATGTACTGTTAAGATTTATCAAGGTTCATTGTGGGACAGTGTACCAGGTGACAAGATATGTTGCAATCCAGTTCAAAATCCAAACCTCATTCGTTGGATAAGCAACAATAACTTATGGCACAAAAGTCATATAAGGAAAAAGACTCTTTTTCTTTTTTTATGAGCTGTGTAGAATTATGTAGTAAATACATATTCTTAACCTTTGAAGTATTTTAAAAGTGACCATATTTGCTTGATATATTTGTCCCATTAACAAATAGTGGTTGAACAACTTCTATGTCTAGGATTTTAATAGGTACTATTAAAATTTTAATGTAACAGTGAAAAGCTAAACATTTTCTTATGTATATTACCTGATAGGCAAAATATATTTTTATAAAGACTATGTGCAAAAGAACTTAACATGCTTTAGAAAAAAATTTGACTTATTAAGGATCCCATAATTCCACCAGAAAACCTTTTATGTTTATAATTTAAATTGGCCTCAAATGTAGTACTTCATAAACATGTTACTAAATGTAAAACTACAGGAAATAAAAAGGACTTTCCATTGCCCTGATTTTCACATAATCTCCTTCTGATTCTTATAATTCCTTAGCCTTTTTAGTTGTTCAATAATCCACATATTTTTATTAAGTTTCAGGCACTGTGCTTGACATTGAAGAGACAAAGGTGAACAAGTGTGGGGGGCGATAGAATGCTCCTGTTATATTTTCCCTTATTTGGGCAAGAAGTGCTGCAGCACAAATCCCCGCTTGCCTCGGCATCTTCCTGTGGTCTTGGATCTTCACTACCAATCCACAACTAGTCCCACCCAACTGCTTCCACTATACAGCTATTTAGACCCTGCTCACTTCCTCAGTAAACGAGACTTGATCAGAAAGCCTGTCTTGTCTCCATCTCTTGTGTCACTTGCCCTGTCTTTTTCATCCCCGTTCCTCCTCCAGGTCATTACCCCACGTCTCGACTCGCGGGCCGAGTCAAGTGGCGCCCCACGTGGAGGCCTGGCACTGAGGATTTAACGAGGGAGCCATTCCAGAGCCCGGGTATGAAGCAGATAGTGAAAGTAAATTCCGTGGCCAGCGCAGCGCGAGTGCCTGCTGCGCCGCTGGAGCCACGGTGAGTGAATGGCAACCCCCTTCCCCTTCCCAGCATGGGTCATCAAGCATTGAGCAAGCATGAACTGTTTTAGAAAGCCTCAGTAAGGCACTCAAGACACGAGGGATTAAGGTAAAGGAAAAGGAATTATTACAGTATTTTAAGTTTATTCATGAGGTTTGCCCGTGGTTCCCATTGGAGGGCACGATCAGTTCTAAAAGATAAAAACGAGTGGGCGATGCATTACAAGATTATTATAGAGTTTTTGGCCTTGAAAAAGTCCCAATCACAGCATTTTCATACTGGGGCTTGATTGATGAGATTTTTATGCAGTGACATAGAGACCCTTTGGTCGGAGAAATGATTACCCATGGAGAAGCTATCTTGCGTAACTCCAATAGGCCCACTCCGGCCCCTTCCCAGGGTGGTCCGAAGGTAGTGAGTTCTCTCAATTGATTGTTCACAGTCAGTTACAGATTGAACTCCTTGTTCTACTCTTTCCCCCCTTCTGAGCTTTTGCCGCCTACACCTCCTCCGCCCAAGGCTCCTCTCCTGACCCATTATAAATCTTTGTATCCCAACCTACTACTTTACAAGAGGTCAACTGGGAAGACTTAGCCAAAGACGCTTCCAAATACCGTCCTGACCCCATTGCAGCACCAGTTGCTACAAAACCACCTCCTGATAATAATGAACTGTCCAAATTTGCTCCTAAATCTTTCAATGTGCTTTTGGACCTGGAAAATCGACTGTTTGAGAAGCTTACATTACATTTACAATCTTTGCAGGCTGATCAGACACGTGGCACCCCCAAGATGGTCCCTGAGCTCAGTGGGCCCTTGCCTAAAATGGCACCTGAACATGATAAGCCCCTGCCCAAAATGGCATTTCCGGTTTCGGAAGTGATGGCCCCTAGTCAAATGAATTGGAGTATGTTCCCTGTGTGATGTTCAACCCAAAAGGAGGAATAAAAGAAAAAAAAATCAAATAAATCTATAGTGATTACTAAAGCCAGTGGGGAAACTGGCTGTAGATACCTTTGGCACTTACTGGTTGGAAAAGAAAGTCAGAAAAAAAAAGGGGGGGGGTATGTTAAGAGGGAAGGAAGGAAGAGCAGTTTAAGAGTAGCAAGATGCCAGAATAAAGGAAGATCCAGATGATTAACAGATGAGATAATTATACGTATAGTTAGAGAGATTTATAATAAACTGTCAGACTCCATAAATAAAGGGATCTAAGAGCTAGTAAGTTATGATTGCTAGGTGTCAAAAAGGTTTATAAATGTACCTGTTAGCTCAAATGTTCATGCTTTGATTATATATGTTCTAATTGCTCAGAAAATTTGTTCTGTCCTAGAAGATACTAAAGCCCAGGTAATCATGCAGGAAAAATCTGTTAACAAATATGCTAGATTATGATTCCTTTTGCTGGAATCCACCAGATTTTGTCCGTATAAATACATATTAAAGCCTAATATAACTGTTCACCTGATAAAGCCCAGGTGATCTGAGCCTTCTCTGGGTTTCCTGCCTCATCATGAGGAAAGTTATCTTCATGTTTCTTGGGCAAGACAATCTACAGGAACCAAAAAGTTGTACCTTATGCAGTGGACCCCAGATATCTGACACAAGCTGCAGAAGTTAGAAGGTTTTGCAGGAATAAATTTGTCTGAGTTGAGGTGTTTCATACTAAAAAGGATACAGAATGGAATTATAGATGGAAAATGAGAATGTTGATACTAGTAGCCTACAAGAAGGAAGGTAAATGTCCACAGCTGCTAGAGAAGGAAAAAAAAAGTGTTTATGATGGAGTCAGAGGAAGTTTCAGACTGAGGTGGTCATGTGTCTTCCCTCTCAGTCTAAGGGAACCCATGTTAACTGCCAATATATAAAAGAAAAGCCTGTTAAACTTTTAATAGATGCTTGTGCAGATTTGTCAGTAGATTCCCAGCCAGTGACTCCACTTGCAAACTGGAGAGTACTCAGCACTTTCCCTAGGTCTGACAATTCATGTGCCCCCAGTAATGATAAAGATGGTAAAACACAAGAGAAGGCCAGTTTGAGACAATACCCAGTGGCCATGGAAGATAAAGAGATTAAACCTCACATTTAAGAGATCTCTGTTAATAGACCTACAAAATGTTCTGACTAGTGTTTTTATAATTACAAACTTCAAAAGGTTATTGTATTCCAGATCTAAATGATTACTGTATCCTGTTGATATCATTATTTGTTTGTTTCTTTGGTTCTGTTTTTCCCCAGTCCCCCTCTATATACTGGTACTCCAGCAATCTATGACCTGTCCCAATTTATAAATACCA
>NW_004525809.1:9004-10234 GCF_000260255.1 Octodon degus
CTGTTACTTGGAAAATAACTAAAACAACTGAGTCAGCCAAGAAGTTGCCCTTGGCCCTCCCCTTGTTTGAATTCTTGCAAGAGACATACATTCCCAAAACCTAAGGCCTCACTATTGAAAGCCATAACAACAGGATGTCCCAGGTCACAATGCCTCGATTTCTTAAAAATGTTCCTGGAACATGACAACCACAAGGTTAGTCCCCCAGCTACCCCCAGACTTACTCATCCAGTCATCCGGTATTGTAATCCACCAATTATTTTAAAAGTCAACCTATACTAACCAATGCGATTTGCTTCTGTAACTTGCTTGCTCCTTCCCCATTTTTGTGGTTTTTGCCGGCTATAGAGAAGAGGTGGGGAGTAATCTATAGGCCTAGACAACAAAGAGGAACAGACAGTAAGTAGAAAGATGGTGAGTAGAATGTGACTATGGGATGATGCAGCACGGCAATGGCAGTCACCTAGGACAGGGTGGCATGAGGCACCAGGGGGGATAGAGAGCAGAGGAGAAGCAGGGGAGGAGAAAGAAAGAGAGCAACAACAGGGTTGCGGGGAGCAGGGCACAGGTGGCAGCAGAATGCCCAGGCCTGCTTCTAAGGCCACACAAAGAGGGCGGTCCAATTTATTCCCTTATTAGTGGGGCTAGGAGTCACAGTGGCCATGGGGACAGGTTCAGCAGGGTTGACAGTAGCAGTACATTCTTATACTAAATTATCTAACCAGCTGATTGATAATGTTCAAGCATTATCTGGTACTATCCAAGATATCCAGGACCAGATAGATTCACTAGCAGAAGTGGTCTTGCAAAATAGGAGAGGCTTGGACCTTCTGACAGCAGAGCATGGGGAAATATGTCTTGCTTTACAGGAAAAGTGTTGTTTTTATGTTAATAAATCAGGCATAGTTCGAGACAAAATCCGAGAGCTTCAGGATCAACTACTCAAGCAGAGACAAGAACTTGTGGATGACTCCTTCTCCTTGTTGTGGGGAGGAATGTTCACCTACCTTGTGCCCCTGTTGGGACCCCTCTTCTCACTCCTACTGTTGCTCATGATAGGACCTTGCATTTTTCAAAAACTTACAGCATTCATTAGCTCACGTTTAGATGCCTTTGCTGCAAAGCCCATTCAAATACATTATCATCAGCTGGAAATGGCAGATCATCAAGAGTATCATGAGAGGGTTCCCCCAAATGGACCCTATCATAATGTGGCCTAATCTGATGTAG
>NW_004525810.1:0-803 GCF_000260255.1 Octodon degus
TGAGACATAAGAAGAGCTTCTGGCCTGGCCTTCTCCTCCCGCAGGGGTGAGCAGACACGGGTCTACCCAAGAAGATGAGGACATGAAGGAGGAGCTCGTTCGGGCCAGCCACCATGCCTGAGAGGGACACTGTGTTTTGCTCCATTTTTCCTTTTTATAGCACAATTGATAGTGTTCTACTCACGATTTCTTCTGTCATATTTAATTCAGTGAAGAATATACAGTGAATAATTTGCTGATTAGGTGAGTGAAAATGGATGATTTAATTTTCCTCTCTTTATATTAAGAGATATGCACAGTGTGGAAAATTGAGGTACACTCACCAGATATATGAAAGTTGTTACAGAAAAGACACTGGTATTCAGGAAGCCAGAGCCTTCCTCAGTTCTCACTTTTAAAACCACTGACACATAGGGACATGTGCAGCCCCACTGTGGTGGGTTGTGCTGCCCTCCAGGTCCTGGAAGCCACCCTTTTCCTTTGTTCCTGTGGTATGAAATGCTGGAAAGTGGTTTTCTTCTGAGTCTATAGTTTCAAAGAAAAGTACCCAGTCTTTCTGCTGCCAGGTATAGTAGGGTGGGCTCTGCCCCCATTTCTAGTTTTGACCTTCAGGCCAGGAAGGCAGAGCCGCCAGGAGGCAGCAGAGACACAAACCTCCAGGTCTGGCCTCCTTTGGGTCCTGGTTGGTGCCACCTCAACCACTAGCAAGGTGCTGGCCTGTGTGGAATGTGAGTCTGAGCCTGTGTCCCCCAGTGATACCTCAGCCCCTAAGGGACCAATTCATTTCACCACAGCAACCCTAC
>NW_004525810.1:1223-1740 GCF_000260255.1 Octodon degus
ATCCTGTTATCATGATTTGATTTTATGGAAAAACGCACAGCAGATCCAAACTCTGGTGGCAACCAGATGAGAGGAGCAGAAGCAGATCGTGTAGGGACAAACCACCTCAACGTTGTTAACCACCAGCAACAGCAAGCAGGGACCATTTCTCTGGGCTTGTGACATTCAGGTGACAGAATCCTGTGAAGCATTTTTTCAGTGGTTGATTCAGGGCCTCGCATAATTCTGGAATCCAGGTAGGCATTGTGATCCACGCAACAGGGACAACATTTTTACATTGCTGATGCATGCTCTCTTCTTTATAAATGACTGATTTAGAACAGGAAGAAAGAAAGCTTGCCACGTGTATCTCGCCAAGTTCATGTTAGTTCCATCCCTCACCCCACCTCAAACACACTGTTGGAAAATAGAGCACATTGGATGCAAAAGCAGAACAACAGCTCATATTTCTGCCCCGTGTAGCTCCACTTCATTTACGTGTTGGCCACATCTGCCAGGCTCTGCTCGCTCTGCCTCC
>NW_004525810.1:1986-4072 GCF_000260255.1 Octodon degus
ACAGTTTCATTGACCTGAAATATTCACACAAATTGTATAAGCTGTCTTATGCCCAAACTTGAAAAATTATTTCCCGTGGACAAGAGACTGCCACCCATCCTGTTATCATGATTTGATTTTATGGAAAAACGCACCGGCAGATCCAAACTCTGGCAGCAACCAGATGAGAGGAGCAGAAGCAGATCGTGTAGGGACAAACCACCTCAACGTTATTAACCACCAGCAACAGCAAGCAGGGACCATGGCTCTGGGCTTGTGACATTCAGGTGACAGAATCCTGTGAAGCATTTTTTCAGTGGTTGACTCAGGGCCTCGCATAATTCTGGAATCCAGGTAGGCATTGTGATCCACGCAACAGGAACAATATTTTTACATTGCTGATGTATGCCCTCTTCTTTATAAATGACTGATTTAGAACAGGAAGAAAGAAAAGCTTGCCACGTGTATCTCGCCAAGTTCATGTTAGTCCCATCCCTCACCCCACCTCAAACACACTGTTGGAAAATAGAGCACATTGGATGCAAAAGCAGAACAACAGCTCACATTTCTGACCCCTGTAGCTCCACTTCATTTACGTGTTGGCCACATCTGCCAGGCTCTGCTCGCTCTGCCTCCATCATACCATCTGATTCTCGTTCCACTCAGATCTGTACATGTGTGCACTGGACAAGGGAGAGAGTTCGTTATGAACACTAAGATCCTCCATGCAGTCATCCTTCTCCCATCATGGATTTTTCAGATCAGATTCCTAGGCTTCTATTCCTGTGGGCCCAGGGAGACCAAACTCAGCAACCCCATGGCTTTCCCTGTTTAACCAGGGTCACAACAACACAGCACACACTCTGAGTGAAATCTAGGGAGTTCCTGGGTCCTTCATACTTGAAGCAGTGCTGTAAACATCTGTCTTAAAAAGAAAGCTTGAAAAGCTGAGCAGATCTCTGTGGGCAATAAATCTCTATTCTAAGCCCTGGGAGGTCCAGGCCTGCACCTGTAGAGCTCTGACGGGAGCTGCCAGCCTGGACTCCACTCTGCCCCTATGGTTGAGCCCTATGTGCTATTCAGCACCAGTCTGAAAACTTGTCAGTTGGATGGAGTCGTGGGACATCTCAGCAATGTGAGCCTGTGTGGATCAACATTGGGAGAATGAGCATCTTCTGCTCTTATTGGCTGCATGTGGAGAAAAAGCTCTGCAACCTGGGTCCCTCCTGTGAGGGTTGGACCTGTGTTTAGACACAGATCCTCCTTGGACTGCCCATGTGAGCCTTGCCCAGACACTATGCCTCTTAGGTCTCCACAGTGTGTCTCCCTGCACTGTAGTGATCATCCGGTCATCTTCGTCCCTCTTCTCCTCTTGGTTCTGAGCTTGTGTATGGAAGGACACCTAATGGCCCTTTTTGTACAGTTCCCAGGCCTAGTTGCACATATGAATGAGGTGAGAATTTGAGGCTTCGGGAGTGCATAAATCAGAGAGCCTTTCCTCATAACTGTGCCATGTTTACCCCTATGACAACGTAGTTCATGCATTGTGTGTATTTGTGTTTGTGTTTGTGGCCTTGTGATGCTGTTTCAATGAGTCACACATATGATGTTTAGGCTAAGTTCTCAGGATCTTGGAGGATACTTTTCTAAAGCCTTTGGGAACTTGCTGAGCCCTGTGCTAGCAAGGCTTTCACCACTTCCCTTGTCTACTCCATCTGTGTCCTGTGTCTTGTGCTTGGCCTTGCCACTCACTGGGCCTTGCTTCCCAGATGCCAATTTAGAAATTCATAATACACACCCCAATTTATTGTGAAGCTGTGTCACTCTAGGGAGTGTGGTACCAGAGCATAAGAGTGTTCTCCTTACCTCTGCAATGTCAGCATCCATACCGCCTCTGTTTTAGGCTCTTGGGGAACCAGGCCTCCTCCTCAAGCCATCATCTTCCAGTCACCTCACACCACCAATATCACCTACAACTTTCTTGAAAGTGCTACCTGGATTCAGAGCCCCACCTCCATGATCACCTATGGCTTGCCCCAAGCCTGTGCCATTTCATAGGCCCACTTTGTTCTAGGACCATGGAAAAATTTTCACCATGCCCCAAATT
>NW_004525810.1:4952-9211 GCF_000260255.1 Octodon degus
GAAGCAAAGAAATTTGGGTTCAGATTGTAGGCAAATGTCCTGAACTGGACAAGGGGGAAGATGGCACAGTATTGAGGACACACTTAATGCCACCAAGGTCATTGGTTTAAACAAGGCTAAAATCTTACATCTTATTTACATTAATCCTATAAGTCTCCTATCTCTGGGCAATGAGAACAGTGGTAAGTTAAATAATGATCAACTCTTGAACAGAAGGACATGGCAGGCGAGGGTCCAGAGCTGCATGCAGATAGCGCTCTCAGGGGTGCCTCCTGCTGCAGAGCCCCCAGGATTCCAGCTCTGCAGCTGCTGGAGTAAGGGATCCAAATGCTGGGTCTTGCTGTGAGGTCAGAGCTGGTGAGGGAGTTGGAGGGGGAGCTGGCACCATCTCAGTAGCTTCAACATCAGCGTGGACTGGAACTGGAACTGCACCTGCAAGAGGAGAGAGGACCAGCAGTGTCCATGTGCTTCCTGGGGCAGACCTTCCCTCTGCCTGTGGAGACAGCCCAGTGCCCCAGCAGGCCTCTCAGGCTGCAGCCCATGCTGACTGCTGCATGTCTCATGGTCCTGGATCACCCAGCATCTGGAAGCTTTGTTGTGCCCCAAGGCCCATCCCCTCCCACATACCCACAGGCCCCCTCCCACTCCGCCTTACCCCAGCGCTCTGCCTCAGGGGCTCAGGTGTCTCCAGCTGGTCCTGCAGAATCACAACCTGGGGATCCCCCTGGGAATGCAGCTCCAGTGCTGAGTGAAGGACAGAAGAGGTGGAGCTAGGGAAGCAGGGAGGCAGCAGGTGAGAGGCCTGGTCTTTCCTCACACACTGCCTGCCCAGGATACCTATGGGGCCATGCTGCTCACCCTGCCCAGTCAGTGCACTGCCAGCCCCACCCTCTCTCATCCCAATGGGGTAGTGCCATGCCAGAAGCACCAAGAGGCTCACATAAGGCTCCCTGGCAGGAACGTCTTGTTTGGTGGTAAGACAACTCTGCCTTCCTCTGGGAGGCCTCAAGCAGTGTCTCCTGCCCATGCCCACTGATAAGTCAGCTCGGTGGAGACAGACCAGTGTCTGGTATGCCTTGCACTCCATATCACAGGGCTAATGCTCCACAAGTGTCTGAGAAGTGAGGGTTCATCAGGAGTTGGCTTGCATCTGCAGCCTCTAGCTCAGGCATCTGCCTGTAGAAGGTGCATGCTGCACTGTCTGTATGCACATCTAGGAATGTCTGGAGCAGGGAACAGCCACCTTGATGGGAGCAGGATCTGCACTGTTTCCCACGGTGTCCTGTTGGGCCATAGAGAAAACTGAAAATCAAAGCAGCACGGGACACACCAGCTGTGCTTATTGGTTTGTTGCGGGCAGCCTGAGTTACATAGAAATATTGTAGGTAGTTAGATGGGGTCAGGCCCTCGAAGGAGACGACAAAGACCAGACACCTTACTGGGGAGATGCTCCTGGTGTGAGCCAATCCTAAAGATCAAACACATGCTGACCTCCCTAAAGTTCGCATCCAGGATTGCTCATTAGTCACGAAGAATCACAGACTGAAGGCCACCAGATAAGGTCCTGATTTACATTCATGTGGGCTTGCTACATGACTCGCTACCCCATTTGGTCCTAGGCCTAATAAATTTTACCTGAGTAATGGTGCTTGCAATCCCATTGGTTGACTGTATTTTTGTCCCACCCTGTAACTGCCCAAATGAGACCCCTTTGTCTCTACCTTAGCCCCACATGGTTTTGTCCTATAAACATAACTTAAAGAGACAGCTTCCTGGGCAACCCACTTGGGAACCCATTCTGTCTCTCTCTGACAGAAGATTTCCCTTCCAATATTTTTACGCTCAACCTCCTTTTGTTGCTAAAATTCATTCTTTGGTTTTAGAGAACACAAACACATTCAGTCCAGGTTGAGAATTTCACATCCCTGTATCATTTTGAGATTCCACAAGATCATTGGACAGATGTATGAGTTTGCTTTTCTATCATCAATTCTGGATTGGCACTTGCTTAGGTAACACAATTTTTATGCTTCAAATGTTCATATCTCTTTGCCCATTGCTTAAGATTGTTCATGCTATGCCTCATACAGTTCTATTTCATGTAGTTCTGTTAAAATTGCTTGCAATTGCTTATGCCTTGCCTTTTACATGGTTTTGTTAAAATATTGGTGAAAATGTTGTTGGTAAATCTAAGTTAAAACATGGAAATGTTACAAGGTTCTGATATTTCTCTAAAACACATTTTAAAAATATCTTGTACTTGTACATGTTACATTTGAACTAGATGCTAAATGTACTGAAATTCCTTGCTTGACTTTAGACAACAGTGCTAGAGAGAGTAAAGTTTGTAAGCCTCCTAGCGTACTTTATGTAAACTTCTGTAAAATGGGACTTTTAACCAGGTCAGACTTACAAATTAATATGCCTGTATATGAAAAACAGAATTCCATTTGCCAGTTAGATGACATTAGGTTGGCAACCGTTCTTAAAGACTTGGAGGACAGGTTTCACAGGGATGGACTGGTTCTGATACCCCTCTACATGCTAGAAAGAATGTCATGCTAAGGTCTTCCAACTAAGTGAAGCCCTTAGGAAATGAGGGTTTGTTAATGTCAAAGACAGGGAAGTCATTTTAGAAAAAGGACACATACCCCATCTCTAGGTCAGATGAGACAGAGCAGAGTATGCCCGTCCAGGAGAACAGATATAAAAGCCATGTCCTGGCTTAGTATTCTGGCAGGTCTCCTTCAGGAGGCTAAACCTGGGACACAGTGGAGAGAACCAACTTCTGGGTGACAACAGAAGGTGCTATCTCCGAAAGCAGCACACTTATGGGACCGAAACTCATTTGCTGTGAGGGAGGATTCAACCTTTTCTTGTAGGTCTAATTATTTAAGTATGTAAGAGATAAGTTATGGACTTTAAAGGCTTTTTCTGCAGAATGCTAAGTTATCTTGTTCAGGCTTTTAACTATCCCTTATAGAAATTGGACAAACAGTGGTTACTCTGCCAGCTAGTAAATGCTCTTAGAGCAGCTGCCACTCTTTAAAGCAGAGGACAGATTTCCCCAGCTGTTCTTTGGTGAATCCCCATTGAAGCCTATGGCTGATGGAATGCTGACCAGAGAAACTGCTGGATTCCTTTCTGGATACATCTTTGGTTGTGTGGGCCAAAAGAAACCAAGAATGCCTGAGGGCAAAAAGGGGCCAAACCCTAAGGTTCCTTGGTGGAAACTGGCTACTCACCACTGAAAGCTCTCCACTTACCTATTGTACTTTTTCTCCCTTTTTGCTAGTGAACTAGGAATTTTACATGAGATATTCAGTAGAACAAGTTAATGAGTCACTCCTACATAAATCAGGCTGAGGCAGCTTGCAATAGCTTACATTCTGCAATGGCTATTAGGGAAAGGTGATTTATACCTGTGCCTTACGTATTACTTAAGAGTAAGATGCTTGACAGCTATATTGTCTTTACCAACATATAAAATGTGATTGCTCTATGATAAATATAAGTTTCCTCTGTGAGTTCTGAGGTTAAATCTTGTCTAGTTGCTAAAAATGTTTACCTAGGTGATCAGATGGTACCAGGTGCTTAGAGACTTGATTCAGTGCATGGTGTCAAGTTTCCCCGGCAATTCTTCTATCCATCTCTAGGAGTGATCTTTATAGCCTGAGAATTGCTCCCTTCTAATTGACCTTTTGTGCCACGGTTGTGCTTCCTTCTGTACACACTGCTAACACAGGAATAATGGTAGCTGTTAACTCACAAATGGCCAATAAGAGTAAGTGATGGGTTTGTGAGACATGTTCAGGAGATAAGAGTCCACACCAGTTCGAGGGTGGATAGGCCTGTGGGATCTTGTCTCCCTTCTTTCCAAGAGAAACATCTACTTGCCCTGGAAAGAGTTATTCAAGGAATGCCTTGAGGAAGGGAATCAATTAGAAATAAGGAGAGAACCTGCGCTAAGTGTTAATTTCTTATTGTATTCCAGATATGGGAATCTCACACTCAAAGTCACTTACCCTTTTAGAGTGCATCACTAAGCACTGGAAGACATTTGATCCATATACATTGAGAGAGTCCTTTAATATTTTTCTGCACATGTGTGTAGGCTGCGTACTCACCAGAGCCAAAATGGAATAAAGAGGGAAGTATCAACTGTGACACCATTTTACAACTAGAAAGTTATTGCAAAAAAGAAGGAAAATGGTCAGAAATGCCTTATGTCCAGGTATTTTTTGCATTAAGAAATAGAC
>NW_004525810.1:9646-11063 GCF_000260255.1 Octodon degus
ATCCTGATAAGTATATTGAGGTCTTATGAACTATGACTTATGAACTATGACACCATTTTACAACTAGAAAGTTATTGCAAAAAAGAAGGAAAATGGTCAGAAATGCCTTATGTTCAGGTATTTTTTGCATTAAGAAATAGACCTTATTTGGTTTTGAAATGTAGACATGAGTCACAGGGAAACCAGAAACCTCAGGATCCTGAGACCTTCAGTACTCTGAGTACACTCAGACTTATGAACTAGTTTGGAAGGATGTAATGTTGATTCTAACCAAACTTTGAAGTCTACCAAAAAGCAGGCAGCCTTAGAGGCTGCTACTGCATTTGGAGATGAGTATTATCTTTTCAATTTCAGAGGACCAGAAGAGAGACAGTGAGGGGACCCACCTGTTCCCACTGGAGCCCAGGCAGTCCCTATCCAGGATCCCTACCAGCCTAGCGGCCATGTGGGAGATTGGAGTAGGAGATACTTTCAGACATGTGTTCTTGAAGGTATAAGAAGGGTAAGAACTAAGCCACTCAATTGTTCTAAACTATCAACAATTCAACAAGAAAAGACAGAACACACTTTTGCTTTCCTAGATCACCTGCAAGAAGCATTAATAAAGCCTAATTCTCTAGCTCCTAATTGTATAGAGGGACAAGTTATTCTTAAAGATAAGTTCATTACTCAGTTAGCCCCTGATATTTGAAAAAAATTACAAAAGATGGCTTTTGCTCCTGATAGTTCACTTGATGTGTTAGCAAAGGTTGCCCCCTCAATATTTTAATAACCGGGATGAGGAGGAGGCCTAAGAGAGAAAACAAAGAGACCGGAAAAAGGTAGCTGCCTTTGTTGCAGCTTTAAAGGAAGCAGACACTATGTCTGATTCTCAGGGCTCCAAGAGTAACTCAAAGATTATACGTACCTCTTACTAGTGTCATAATCCAGGCCACATACATAAAGAAGAACTGCCCTAGGAGGCCCCTGGACCATGCCCTAAATGCAAGTGTCACCACTGGGGGTCGGCCTGCCCTCTGAAGTGAAGGTCCCAGAGTTCTGACCCATCCTTCCAGTTGGTCCAGCAGGACTGAAGGGCCCAGGGGCACTCGCTGCCCTTTCCCTTTGGCTGGACTGTCATCTCCACAGAGGAGCCCCAGGTAATCATGACCATAGAGGGAAGAGAAACAAGCTTATTGCTGGACACTGGTGCCTGTTTCTCAGTCCTTCTTTTCAATCCTGGCCTTCCTTCTGACCATCAGACCTCAGTGAGAGGAGTCACTGGAGAGGAGGTAATTCGATACTTTTCACAACCCCTAAGCTGCAATTGGGATGGTTTTCTTTTTACACATTCCTTTTTGATCATGCCTGAAAGTCCAGTCCCTCTTTTAGGGAGAGATATTTTATCTGGTCTAAATACAGTGATATATATGCACCC
>NW_004525811.1:0-6812 GCF_000260255.1 Octodon degus
TTACCTTTTCAGTAGCTGTGACATTGTCATCAGGGTCTGGAATTCTATCTTCACTTTTACCAAACGGTTTTGCAAGTTTGTGTTTGGGAGTTTGAGTTCCTCTATATTTCCCTGCCTCTGCTTCATGCGACCTATTTCTCTCTTTTATATTGCTCATTCAAGGATTGTATCATTTTTCTAATCCCCCTAATTTTTCACCTGTGTCTTCTATGGTTAGATTTCTAAATTTTTTTGTAAAAATGTGTAATTCTGTAAATTTTTGTGGTTTTTTTCACATTTGATAGGGATATAAACTTTAGCATATCAACAATTGTTGGAAAATACCTGTTCCATGTTATGTCCAAGGCGTTTGGTATTCAGACAGTGATTTTAAGCTCAACTGCCTATGTTGTAGGGTAATAATATCATTAAGCTTCTTTTCTGGAGAGTTAACACCCTAAGTTTGCAGGCCAAAATAATAGAGAACAAGAAGGACTACAACGATAGCCAACATTTTGGCCCTACCCTTTCAAGTTCAGTGAGGACTCAGGACATAACAGAAACCATACTGCCACATCCAGTAATTTAGTGGTTCCCAACTTTTGTGTTCAAGGAGATTATGGGTCAAAGAGGAAAGTATAGGGTGCTATTGAGAGTTACAATGATGTATAGGGTGCCTATTGAGAGTTACATAGAGAGAAAAAAATTCTCTTATGCTTTCACAGAGAGCAAGCTGGTCTAGCAATGGCCCTGACTCATTCACATGGCTGACACTGATAAAAGATCTACAAGGTATTGTACATGCTTTCAGGGTAAGTCCTGAGGGGATTTGAATGACCTTGTCAGATGCAAAAGTTACATTTTTTGTTATATAGGTCTTGCTTTATCTTAGTCTTAGCCATTCAGTAGAAAAGTATGAACATGAAGTATAAAAAGTAAAGCCATGTTAATTTGCTGAGCTGTAAAAGTCTCAAGTCAAAAACTTCTGACATTGCCAGTCATGCAGATAATCCACTACTATTATGGTCTACTGTACTATAGTGGATTATTTCACTGAATTCACACACCTACAATATTTGAATGGCAATAGATTACCCATCTCTGACAAAA
The DNA here is from genome assembly GCF_000260255.1 of Octodon degus. Taxonomy (NCBI): domain Eukaryota; kingdom Metazoa; phylum Chordata; class Mammalia; order Rodentia; family Octodontidae; genus Octodon; species Octodon degus. Next base: position 1,090 of record NW_004525811.1, read on the forward strand.
GTAAACCATAAATGGTGATATATATTATATAAAAAATAGGATAGATATACAGATACTTTCTCTTAGTTCCCTGAGAAAAAAGATTTATACTAATAGTATTTAGACAAGATATTCTGTCTTCATCTTGTACTAAGAATAACTACTATTCCACCCAGAACCCAAGTACATAAGTGGGACCACCTGGGACTCACAGGATCCTCATTCTACCCAGGCACAGCATGTGAGTGGGACCCCCTGGGGCCTGCTGGATCCTAATCAACCCAGAGCCCAGGCCTGGTTTACAGGCCTGGTGTGGAACCCTGCAGCACAACTCCCTGCAAAGAGGCTGGAGACAAGACCCACCCAGCTGATTCAGGAGCAGAACATCTTGCCAGAGTGGCACAGAGGGTTTAACTTCAAGGGCTGCAGAAGGAAGAAGCGGAGCACAGCAACTAGACCCAAGGCACGCACACTTGGATGACTTTGAACTTCATAGACCCAGACCTACTCCTAAGGTAATATCTCTAAGCTCTACACCAAAGGTCAGGAGACAGTATTATACAAAATGATAAAGATAGACTTGGCAAGGTGGCGTGTGCCTGTAATCCCAGCTCTTGGGGGACTGTAAACAGGCAGATCACTGAGTCCCATCTAGTAGTGAGACCCTGAAAACCTTGTAGAACCTTCCCTAACATACAAAAAAAGGACAAAAAGAGGAGCAAAATGCGTTCTCAGGCTGTGTACCCCACGGAACAAATGCAGGGGACACTAACACAGAAGATAGTGGGAATCGCACAGCTGAAATGTCTCAATTAATACAGTCTGAAGTAAAGAAGCAACTGCAGAAAGGCATAGAGGAAATCAGATCATAAATAATTTCTGAAGTAAAAAAAAGAAAAAATAACTATAATGAAAGAAATGCTAAGTCTTCTAAAGAAGACATAAAAAAAATACATGAGAATAGAAAAATTATGGGAAAAATGCTCTGGTGATTGCTCAGCAGTGTAAGCACATGCCTGGCAAGAGCAAGGTCCTGAGTTCAACACCCAATAAAAAAAAGAAAAAGGGGGGAAGGAAAAGTTAAAAAAGATAAAAGAAAAATCATAGAATCCTGGAATGATCAATGTAGTAAACAAATAGAATGCATGAAGCAGATTCAAAGTGACATACAGGAAACTAAAACCTAAATCACAAGCTGGCAAAACTGTTTAAATGAAACTGAAAATAGATTTTCAGATCTTAAAGACACCATTGCAGTTAGTAAAAAAAGTAAGAAATGATCTCTTAAAAACACCTAGGATGCAGGAAAAAATAATTCAGCATCTGCAAGATGATGCAAAGATGAACAACATAAGATTAATAGGCATCAATGAGAAAGAAGGAGTCAATACAAATGATGTAAAAAGAATGTGAGTGGAAGTAATAGCAGAAAACTTTCCAAATATGGGGAAACAATTTGTCATTCAGTAATCAAAGCATATAGAACTGCAAATAACTTCAACCCAATTAAAAACACATCCACACATATAATAATCAAGATTCCAGAAATTCAGCAAAGGAACCATATACTAAAAGCCGCTAAAGAGACACAACCCAAGCCCAGTCCAGCTTGTGTGTGGGAGAACTTTCACACTCCCCTTTTCCCACTGAATCCCTCTAGACACAGCTCAAACACTGCCTGTGGGTGAGACATTCAGCTATGCTCTCAGGACTCCTCCAAACCCCTGCAGAACCAGCCCAGGCCCGGAGTATGAGTGACAATTTCCCTTGCGTTCTCTCAGGAACCCTTCAGACACAGCTTAAGCCCAGTACCAGCAAGTGTGTCAGAGAATTTTCACACTCCCTTTTGCCTGCTGGATCCCTAAAGACCCAGCCCAGGCCCACTTTTGAGTGCCTTCTACTGTCCTGCTCCTTGGACTCCTCCGGACCCAGCCGAGGCCTGACATATAGGCCTGGTGTGAAACTCTGCAGCTGAAGTCCCTGCAAAGAATCTAGGGGCCAGAACCACCCAGATAATCCAGGAGCAGAACATCTTGCCAGGAGCAGAACATCTTGCCAGAGGAGCACAACAGGTGCATTTCTAAGAGCTGCAGCACAAAAAAGCTGAACTTAGCAGCCAGACCAAAGCCAGGCACAACTGGACGAATTCAAACTTTGCAGATCTGCACACAGTACTCTGAGACACTTGGGTAGACCTAGATCTATAAGAGCATCTGCTTTCTTTCTCTGTTGACTGAAAGAGGGGACAAAATGTAACCAGGGTGAACTAGTCTGCCTGGAAAACACCAGGTACATGAAGGGCAGGCAATCAGACAGAACTTAGTGGAACTAACTTGAGTACAAATTCCCAATTTCATATCTGCTTAGATATGCAGACAAACTTATTTCTCTTACTGTCTAAATTACAAACCCATTACTTACAAAAGATTGTCAACAGCAATTAACCACTGAGAAGAATGTATGCAGTGTATTATTTGTTGAAACTGTACTTTCGATTTGATTTGAAACTGTCTCAATGCTATATGTTTATCAATAAAACTTTGAAAAGAAAAAAAAAAGATTGTCAACTGCTGAATATCATCACACATTATTAGTGTCCCTACTTGTAGTTATGTAAATAAAGAACTAAAAGGGGCTTAAACATATTATCTCTTGGGTAAGAATTTCAGTAGGTGTTAAGGCTATAACTGCACCAAAGCTCTACATGAAAGGTCAGAAGACACTGCTATACAAACTGACAAGGAGAAGAAGCAAAATGCAATCTAGGCCCCGAGTATGCCCAGAACAAATGCAGAAGACACTAGCACAGAAGAAATTTGGAATCACACAGCTGAAATGTCTGAATTAATACCATCTGAAGGAAAGAACCAACTGAAAGGTAGAGGAACTCAGATCAGAAATAACCTCTGAAATTAAAAAAGAATCTCTGAGTTAATACAGTGTGAAATAAAGAATCAACTGCAGAAATATATAGATGAAAAAAATCTCTTATACTGACACCTGTGAACTAAGCAACTGCACTGAAGATGGCAATTTGTAGTAGTAGGTTCATGCTTGGAGTGCCTGTCATTCTGGTCTTCTGAATACAGGCTGCTTGTCATGACATGCCAGTTGCTGCTGTGCTATCTCTCGGGTAGATGATTGTTCAAAAAAAGGGGGTGGAGAATGAATGCAGGAGGCAGGAAAAGGAATGTTGTGGGACTGTCCTGCTTCAAGGTTGTATATGTTAGATTTCTGGACTTACGTGTAAACATAAGAATTATATAATTCTTTATGCCAATTTTTAAAATAGATTCTAATTTTTAAATGTTTTTATCATATTCTGTAGGGACTTAAAGTTCAACATATCAATACTTGATTAAAAGTACCTGTTCCATATTATGCCTAAGATGTTTGATATTCAGACAGATAGTGAGGTTAAGCTTAGCAGCCTAGGTTGTATGGTAAGAACAATAAGCTTGTCTTCTGGATGGTTAATAACCTAAGTTTGCAGACCAAAATTAGAGAAAAAGGAGGGCCGCAAGGAAAGCCAACATTTTGGCCCTAGCCTTCCAAAGTCAATTAAGACTCAGGACATATGAGAACTTGTACTGTAACATCAGGTAACTCGGTAGTGTCACAAATTTTCTGATCAAGGAGATTATGGGGCCAAAGAGGAAAGTGATTCAAAATGTAGAGTGTGCCTAAAGAGAGTTACATGGAGAGAAAACATTTTCTCAGGCTTTCACAGAGAGCACATTGGCCAAGCAATGGCCGTAATTCGTCCACATGGCTGACACTGACAAAGGATCTACAAAATACAGTGCAGGGTTTCAGGATAAATTCTGAGGGGACATGACTGACCTTATCAGATACAAAAATAACATTTCTTGTTCGATAGGTCTTCCTTTATCTTGATCTTAACTATCCAGCAGAAAGGTATAAAAACGAGGTAGAAGGGGTGAAGCCATGTTGGTATGCTGAGCTGTAAAATGCTCAGGTCATCGACTTCTGACATTGCCAATCCTGCGGATGACCCACTACTATTATGGACTACTGGAATATATTAGAATATTTTGCTGAATTCACACACCTACAATATTTAAATGACAAGGGAATACCCTTCTGTGACAAAGCTAAACAAAAAAAGGGATACAAATGAATGACTATTTTGTATCTGTATATTCAAAATATGATAGATATACAGCTCCTAATTCAATGAATAAGACAATTTGTTCTAATAGTGTTTGTGAACAGGATAACATGTCTGCATCTTTTACAATGAATAACCACTGAGACAACAATGTGCAATGTATTTATTATTGAAACTGTCCTACTGATCAGTTTTGAAACTGTCTCATTGCTCTTTGTTTCTCAATAAAACTATTTTTGCAAAACCGATTAATACTACAGTTTCAGGCTACCCTGCCCACATGGGACCTCTCCAGCCCAAACCCAGGCATGCCGCATGAGTGAGCACCTCTGCCACACACTCGGGACCCCTCTACCACTACTGAGCCCCCTGCCCCCTAAAGCCTGCTGAGTGAGTGAGAACTACTGCCATGCTCTTGGGAACCCCAGATCCAATGCAAACCCAGGCCTGGTGAGTGTGTGGAGAGCTTCCAGCAACCCTGAACCCACTGAACCTCCCTGGACCAAACCCAGGCATTCCACATGAGTAAGAACCTCTGCTGCACCCTCTGAACCCATCCATTGAACAAGAATCCCCCAAGAACTCTGAATGAGTGAGAACTTCTGCCTTGCTCTCGGGACCCTTCAGACCCAGCTGAAGCCCAGGCACTGCAAGTGTGTGGGAGAGTTTCCCCTCACCCCTGCGCCCCCTTGTCCCCCACAGATCCAGCCTGGCCCTGGAATACCGGCCTGTGGTGAAACACTACAGCTGAAGTCTCTGCACAAAGAGTAGGGGACACAACCACCCAGCTAATACAGGAACAGAACATCTTGCCCGAGGGGTAAAACAGGTTCACACCCAAGGCCTGCAGCAAGAAGGCGCTGAGCACAGGAGCCAGACCCAAGCCAGGCACAACTGGATAAACTCAAACTTTGTAGAGCTGCACCCGAATATCAGTAGGTGCTAATGTTATATGGCACCAAAGTGCTATACCAATAATCAGAGGTCAGTGCTATACAAAGTGATAAAGAGGAGAAAAATGCAATCTCATGCCCCGAGCCCATCCAGAACAAGTGCAGAGGACACTAGAACACAAAAATTGGGTATCACACAGGTGAAATGTCTGAAACAATAGCTTATGAAGTAAAAAAAAAACAACTGCAGAAAGGTATAGAGGAAAACATATCCGAAATAAACTCTGATATACAAAAAGAAATCTCTGAATTAATAGTGTTGGAAGTAAAGAATCAAATGCAGAAACATATAGAGGAAATCAGATCAGAAATAATTTCTGTACCAAAGAATTAATAACTTCTCCTAAGGAAGAAACCGGTAAAAAAAACAAAAACCAAACAAAACAAAAAAACAAACAAACAAAAAAAAAACAAAAACAAAAAAAACAACCGGAGATTAGAAAATCGACAAATTCTTTGAATGAGCAATACAGGAAAGAAATAGGTTGCATGAAGCAGAGCCAAAGAGATATATAGGAACTTAAAATTTCAATAACAAGCTTACAAAACAGTTTGAGTGAAAGTGAAGATAGAGTTTCAGATCTAGAAGACGCTGTTGCAGCTAGTGAAAATGTAAGATAAGACCTCTTAAAAACAACTAGGATGCAGAAAAAAAAAAA